>NC_059502.1:11248440-11560550 GCF_914767665.1 Harmonia axyridis | reverse complement strand
GGTCCTTGAAAATGTTTTCTCTGAGTCTTATAGTTCCCGACATGATTTCAATGAGCATCGAATTTGTGAATTAAAATCCATCCAATAAGCGAAACAATACTAGTTTCTCGTTTCGGACATATCCTTTGGCCAGTATTCTGCCGACATTACTGAATATCACCAGAGGAAGTCCTCATTAACTGAAGTACATTGGCTTCCTCATTAAAATGCATTGTCTTGCGAAATATAAAAATTGTATAATGCTGAAAGTTTTCAAGCCAGATTATTCAAATCTTTTTTATTTATGAAAAATAGTTATTTACGTAACAAGTCCGGAAAATAGGGTTTTTTTGGACGAATAGACAAAATTCCAGGACGAGCGTAAGCGAGTCCTGGAAGTCTGTGAGTCCAAAAAAAACATTTTCGGGCGTGTTGCGTACAATATTTTTTCGGCAACCATGTAGAATAACACTATCGCTGCTGCTTTCCATATTTTATTGCGATTGCGATCAAAAAACATGCAAATTTTTGACAACTAATTTCATATGAACTGTCAGCCGTTATCTCGGTTGCTATATTTTCTATGATTCTTTTCCGGCCTAGTCCGGGAAGTACGTACTTTCCGGACTAGGCCGGGAAATGCTTCTTTCTCAGAGAAAAAGAGTCCGGGAAGTGAGCACTTCCCGGACGGTTGCCGAAAATAGTTATTTACGTAACAAGTCCGGAAAATAGGGTTTTTTTGGACGAATAGACAAAATTCCAGGACGAGCGTAAGCGAGTCCTGGAAGTCTGTGAGTCCAAAAAAACCATTTTCGGGCGTGTTGCGTACAATATTTTTTCGGCAACCATGTAAATAACACTATCGCTGCTGCTTTCCATATTTTATTGCGATTGCGATCAAAAAACATGCAAATTTTTGACAATTTCATATGAACTGTCAGCCGTTATCTCGGTTGCTATATTTTCTATGATTCTTTTCCGGCCTAGTCCGGGAAGTACGTACTTTCCGGACTAGGCCGGGAAATGCTTCTTTCTCAAAGAAAAAGAGTCCGGGAAGTGAGCACTTACCGGACGGTTGCCGAAAAACACATATATCTAAATACTTACTCCATTTACCAGACCAAATTTCAATTTTTGCGTATTTTTCTGATTTTTTTTTTAGTATCAGGAAACCAAATATATTTTCGAGGTTTCTAGTGGCAATAATCATTGATTAAAAATTCTAAATGTAGCATCTATCTCAAAAACTTGATCTGAAAGAAAAAATCTGAACGCTGTATCTGATACTACAACCAAAAATTTACCAGGAACAGTTGAAAAACCATGGGCACCAAAATATTTTGTGTTATAAATAACAGTGATTACAGATCGAATTAATACAACATTTCACTTAATAAGTCCGGGTCACAACCATCAAAAAAACATTTTCTCTTAAAAATTTTACCACTGTCTTCTAGGTATCAAAATGTGAAAACCTTACGAATTCTCAGATTCTAAAAGTTCAAAAATACTTCTCTGTAATTTAATATACCTAATTGTATATTTCAATATTCAATTCAATATAATCATGCATCCAAATAGAAAGAATTCATTAATATACATAGATTTCGAATGCAAAAATAAAAAATAAAAATATTAAAATGAGTAAAACATAATTACAAATGTTTCGGGAATGATTCACTCTGATGATAGCCGAATGCCAAAAATGCAAAACACCTGCATTTTTCGGTCCCAACTAGACGGAATCATCCGAAAGATAGACGCCAAATGAAGGGGTCTTGAGCCCTTGCATGTCAATTTCAAAATCGAGACGAAAACGTTATTCACCTACACCAATAATTTGAATCGAATTTGAATAAATGCCTTCTGGTGGGCGAGTTGAAATTTTTGCACGCGAATCCGATTATTTAAATATATCCGAATTCCAGAATTGAGTATTCCGACTATTCTTCTTGGAACGCCGCCGCGCAAATTAGCGACTTAGCATAAATACATACATAAATTATTGAAATCGTCGTTTGGCAAAGATGATGAGCAGCATTAATATCATGGAACTGCTTAAATTTTTGGCATGTCCAATCCGATTTGGAACTGCTTACAGAAGATATATTATTTTGTATAACTATACAGGGTGGCCATTTGAAAACGAAACAGACGAGATTACAGACGAAATAAAGTTTTTCGATAGAAATGCTCGGACAGGTCGATTTCTGTTTCGAGAGGGACAACTTAAGATGTAGGTTACGGACGCATAGCGCTTCAACCCTTGCTGCTACAACACCCACCCCCAATTTTTGAATAGGGAAGATGGGGTGAGTGATACCTCAATTTAAAGGTATTTTTATACTGATTTCAGCACAGTAATTGTTTTTTCATTTTATGCATTAGTTCTCGAAATATTCATGCGTTAGTTAGTTAGGAAGGAAGCCACAGTCATGGTTGTTTTGAAGCTCAAAATGTCGATTTTTCACAAAACACTACAAGTGCCATGAAAACACTACTTCATTTTCAAATACTTAGTTAAGAATATTTCGAGAACTAATGCATAAAACGAAAAAAAAAATTGCTGTGCTGAAATCAGTATAAAAATACCTTTCAAATGAGGTATCACTCACCCCATCTTCCCTATTCAAAATTTGGGGGTGAGGGTTGTAGTAGCAAGGGTTGAAGCGCTATGCGTCCGTAACCTACATCTTAAGTTGTCCCCCTCGAAACAGAAATCGACCTGTCCGAGCATTTCTATCGAAAAACTTTATTTCGTCTGTAATCTCGTCTGTTTCGTTTTCAAATGGCCACCCTGTATATTGTTGTAATGAATCTTTTTAGTAAAATCATGCTAGTTTCACTGGTAAAAGCCTTTCGTCTAGCTTAGACATCAGGATTAGAGATTTTTTTCAGGAGTAATCCTCATAGCTGAAGGTCGAAGTCTGCGTTTGAAGATCACTACCTACCACACTAAATCTAACCTGATGTTTTTAATTTAAGGTTAAGATTGTAACACTATCACAATTTCTGTCATATGGTTTTTGTGGAAACCTATGTCTATTGGAGAGTATCTTCTTTTTGATATAAGGTGTAGTAAAAGGAAATCCATTATTTTTTCATTATGATAAACAAAGCTTTAATAACCAAGTTGGAATGATCCGCTTTAGGATAAATATGCGCCATGAGTTTTTTTGCGTTTACTCGGGTGGTAGCCATTCATCGAGCTTCTTGTTGGGACCATCCTTATGCAAATGGTTCCAATCGAAACAGTGCTTACATGAAGGTCGGTCTCAACAATGTCCATGATTTCATCGACATGTTCAACAATTGGCCTTCCAGTGCTTGGTGCACCTTTGACATTGAAATCACCTGAACGTAATCGACGAATCCCAAATTTCGTGTGATTGGATGTTACAGTATCAGAACCATAAACGTTATTTACATTTTCAGCCGCCTGGCTTGCATTTTCGCCTTTATCAAAGGAAAACTGTAAAATATAGCGTATTTTCTCTTTGTTAGTGTCCATCATGACGCGCTCTCAAACTAAACTGAGTCAACTAATCACAAAACCGTCCAGAAAAAATTTTGTAGTACGAAACTTCATCTTTCTACATCTTCAGCAAGGTTGTAGTCAACTAGCTCGACATTTGGATGGTGACAGCGAATCTAGGATAGTTTTCCATTCTTGAACAGTGGATTTGTTGCTTTCTATACGAGCGACGACATATCATCTCAACAGCATTTGGATGTATAGTCCCATGCTGTCGATCCATATGTTAGTTGTGGTAAATTGCGGCAATTCTCAGTTTCGTATTTTGGTTCATTAGGAGATTTTGAAGATTGGAGAGTCAGCTCTTTACTGAGTTTGTTTTGTTCACTACGTATTTCATATGGATTTTCCATGTTAGTCTGTGTCATTTAGTGTTACACCTAGAAACTTGACTTAATTTTCCATTCACTTTTCTATCTATCCTTAGATTCAAGTTGATCTCAAGGCCCATTTTCCGTGAATAGCATGAATACGAGAATAGCATAGCTCTTTGTACCTTTTATTTGAATTTTCCATTCGATTAACCATTCTTCTACATGCTCTACTTCTGTATATGACGTATGTTCGTCGGTAGAGGTCATTATTGCTTCCAGCCAGAGATAAATAATTCTGACATCAAATTCTTCATCAGTGGGTCGACGCCAAGTAATCAAGATCAATTTCTGGTCAAAATGCAGAAAATGCACATATTTTCTCAAAATGATACACATCAACACGTGAAACAAGCTCACAAAATTGATTTAAATATAAAGGTCTAAAATAGTGCAATTGAACTGAATGAAATAATACAAGGTCAAACGATAAACTAATGATTCTGTGATAAATAAAGTCTTCAAAAGAAATGAACTGACCGAAGGTACTCTTTCAGGAATCTGTAGATAATAAAACAACGAAAGAGCGTGTGTTCAATGGAAATGTGATAGATTAAATCTTCATATTGTATTCAATGGTGAATGTTGACTATTGTCTGGTCCAGCTTGTTATTTCTGATTGACTCTAATTGCGAACAAGAACCCATAGAAACCTAAAACGGAAGGATAATATATTCAGGAGGGTATTTACTCAGTTGGCTTGGCTCTAGCAATTTCCATAAAAAAAGATTGACCCCTAAAGGGCCAGCCCTCAGCAAATATTTTAAGTAATGTATAAATATTTCGCATATTTCACTGAATTACTTTATGGTAACTTTGACATACATGTAATGGGTGTTTTTTTTCGAGGTATATAACTTTAAGTTGGCATTACTGTTCAAGATGGCGACCGATTTAACAGCTGTCCAGTAATTTATTCTCAGTTTGGTTTGGCAATTCATCATGAATAGACTCACGCCTGAACAACGCTTGCAAATAGTGCAATTTTATTTCTAAAATAATAGTTCTGTGCGGAATACGTATCGCGCACTACGTCCATTTCATTTTGTTTAGCGATGAAGCGCACTTCTGGTTGAATGGCTACGTCAACAAACAAAACTGCAGCATTTGGAGTGAAGCTAATCCTCAAGTGTATGTCGAAACACCGTTACAACCAGAAAAACTGACTGTTTGGTGCGCTTTATGGGCTGGTGGAATCATTGGTCCGTACTTCTTCAAAAAAGGTTGATGGCCAGAACGTTACAGTCAATGGTGATCGGTATAGAGCCATGATTACTAACTTTTTCATTCCTGAATTGAACAACCATGATGTCCAGGAGCTGTCGTTCCAACAAGACGGCGCAACATGTCACACAGCCCGTGTCACAATCGATTTATTGAAAGACACGTTTGGTGACCGCCTAATTTCACGTTTTGGACCTGTGAATTGGCCTCCAAGATCTTGTGATTTAACACCGCTAAACTACTTTCTGTGGGGCTATGTAAAGTCATTGGTCTATGCGGATAAGCCACAAACCCTTACCGGTGTGAAAGCAGCAAACCGAGATAGCAAACTTTGACCTTGAAATCCTCGTACGAGACTCAATGATTGGGCGGATTTCGATGCAAAAATACTTATTATTAAATGTGCCAAATTTGCGGTTTCTCGAAAACTATATATAGGATCGAATTCAAATTTGGAGGTGTCCTCCAGGAGCCATAGCGCCTAACAACTGCATATATGGCATTTACTTACACCTTAAGGGGGTCCTTGGGGGGCATCAAATGAGATAAAAAAATTCGGTTTCTCGAAAACTATACATAGGATCGAATTCAAATTTGGAGGTGTCCTCCAGGACCCATAGCGCCTGACAACTGCATATACGGCATTTACTTACACCTCAAGGGGGCCCATGGGGGGCATCAAATGAGATAAAAAAAATTCGGTTTCTCGAAAACTATACATAGGATCGAATTCAAATTTGGAGGTGTCATCCAGGACCCATAGCGCCTAAGAACTGAATAAACGGCATTTACTTACACCTCAAGGGGGCCCATGGGGGGCATCAAATGTGTCAAATTTGAGGTTTCTCGAAAACTATACATAGGATCGAATTCAAATTTGGAGGTGTCATCCAGGATCCATAGCGCCTAAGAACTACATAAACGGCATTCACTTACACCCCAAGGGGGCCCATGGGGGGCATCAAATGTGTCAAATTTGAGGTTTCTCGAAAACTATACATAGGATCGAATTCAAATTTGGAGGTGTCATCCAGGATCCATAGCGCCTAAGAACTACATAAACGGCATTCACTTACACCCCAAGGGGGCCCATGGGGGGCATCAAATGTGTCAAATTTGAGGTTTCTCGAAAACTATACATAGGATCGAATTCAAATTTGGAGGTGTCATCCAGGATCCATAGCGCCTAAGAACTACATAAACGGCATTCACTTACACCCCAAGGGGGCCCATGGGGGGCATCAAATGTGTCAAATTTGAGGTTTCTCGAAAACTATACATAGGATCGAATTCAAATTTGTAGGTGTTCTCCAGGAACCATAGCGCCTGACAACTGCATATATGGCATTTACTTACACCTTAAGGGGGTCCTTGGGGGGCATCAAATGAGATAAAAAAATTCGGTTTCTCGAAAACTATACATAGGATCGAATTCAAATTTGGAGGTGTCATCCAGGACCCATAGCGCCTAATAACTGCATATACGGCATTTACTTACACCTTAAGGGGGGCCATGGGGGGCATCAAATGTGTCAAATTTGAGGTTTCTCGAAAACTATACATAGGATCGAATTCAAATTTGGAGGTGTTCTCCAGGAACCATAGCGCCTGACAACTGCATATATGGCATTTACTTACACCTTAAGGGGGTCCTTGGGGGGCATCAAATGAGATAAAAAAATTCGGTTTCTCGAAAACTATACATAGGATCGAATTCAAATTTGGAGGTGTCATCCAGGACCCATAGCGCCTAAGAACTGAATAAACGGCATTTACTTACACCTCAAGGGGGCCCATGGGGGGCATCAAATGTGTCAAATTTGAGGTTTCTCGAAAACTATACATAGGATCGAATTCAAATTTGGAGGTGTTCTCCAGGAACCATAGCGCCTGACAACTGCATATATGGCATTTACTTACACCTCAAGGGGGCCCATGGGGGGCATCAAATGTGTCAAATTTGAGGTTTCTCGAAAACTATACATAGGATCGAATTCAAATTTGGAGGTGTCCTCCAGGACCCATAGCGCCTGACAACTGCATATACGGCATTTACTTACACCTCAAGGGGGCCCATGGGGGGCATCAAATGAGATAAAAAAATTCGGTTTCTCGAAAACTATACATAGGATCGAATTCAAATTTGGAGGTGTCATCCAGGACCCATAGCGCCTAAGAACTGAATAAACGGCATTTACTTACACCTCAAGGGGGCCCATGGGGGGCATCAAATGTGTCAAATTTGAGGTTTCTCGAAAACTATACATAGGATCGAATTCAAATTTGGAGGTGTCATCCAGGATCCATAGCGCCTAAGAACTACATAAACGGCATTCACTTACACCGCAAGGGGGCCCATGGGGGGCATCAAATGTGTCAAATTTGAGGTTTCTCGAAAACTATACATAGGATCGAATTCAAATTTGGAGGTGTCATCCAGGATCCATAGCGCCTAAGAACTACATAAACGGCATTCACTTACACCCCAAGGGGGCCCATGGGGGGCATCAAATGTGTCAAATTTGAGGTTTCTCGAAAACTATACATAGGATCGAATTCAAATTTGGAGGTGTCATCCAGGATCCATAGCGCCTAAGAACTACATAAACGGCATTCACTTACACCCCAAGGGGGCCCATGGGGGGCATCAAATGTGTCAAATTTGAGGTTTCTCGAAAACTATACATAGGATCAAATTCAAATTTGGAGGTGTCATCCAGGACCCATAGCGCCTAATAACTGCATATACGGCATTTACTTACACCTTAAGGGGGGCCATGGGGGGCATCAAATGTGTCAAATTTGAGGTTTCTCGAAAACTATACATAGGATCGAATTCAAATTTGTAGGTGTTCTCCAGGAACCATAGCGCCTGACAACTGCATATATGGCATTTACTTACACCTTAAGGGGGTCCTTGGGGGGCATCAAATGAGATAAAAAAATTCGGTTTCTCGAAAACTATACATACGATCGAATTCAAATTTGGAGGTGTCATCCAGGACCCATAGCGCCTAATAACTGCATATACGGCATTTACTTACACCTTAAGGGAAGCCATGGGGAGCATCAAATGTGTCAAATTTGAGGTTACTCGAAAACTATACATAGGATCGAATTCAAATTTGGAGGTGTTCTCCAGGAACCATAGCGCCTGACAACTGCATATATGGCATTTACTTACACCTTAAGGGGGTCCTTGGGGGGCATCAAATGAGATAAAAAAATTCGGTTTCTCGAAAACTATACATAGGATCGTATTCAAATTTGGAGGTGTCCTCCAGGACCCATAGCGCCTAATAACTGCATATACGGCATTTACTTACACCTCAAGGGGGCCATGGGGGGCATCAAATGTGTCAAATTTGAGGTTTCTCGAAAACTATACATAGGATCAAATTCAAATTTGGAGGTGTCATCCAGGACCCATAGCGCCTAAGAACTGCATAAACGGCATTCACTTACACCTCAAGGGGGCCCATGGGGGGCATCAAATGTGTCAAATTTGAGGTTTCTCGAAAACTATACATAGGATCGAATTCAAATTTGGAGGTGTCCTCCAGGACCCATAGCGCCTGACAACTGCATATACGGCATTCACTTACACCTCAAGGGGGCCCATGGGGGGCATCAAATGAGATAAAAAAATTCGGTTTCTCGAAAACTATACATAGGATCGAATTCAAATTTGGAGGTGTCATCCAGGATCCATAGCGCCTAAGAACTACATAAACGGCATTTACTTACACCTCAAGGGGGCCTATGGGGGGCATCAAATGTGTCAAATTTGAGGTTTCTCGAAAACTATACATAGGATCGAATTCAAATTTGGAGGTGTCCTCCAGGACCCATAGCGCCTGACAACTGCATATACAAATCATGATGAAAGACACATACTGAAAACCACATTGAAATAAATAATTTTTCAAAATATAAAATTGCGTGAAAATTCAAAAAAGTTGAAGGGGATGGCACAGGGTGCAACAAATATCCTTCATAAATGCATCAACATTTGCCAAAACTAAAACAAAAATTGAACTGTTTCAGGATTTTCTTTCAAAATATTCTTCTTTTGAGAATATGAATTTGTTTCATAATTTTGACGCGCAGCGTATATTCACTATCAACAGTCATTTTCTCTTCGATAGCCAATTTTTTGTTTAGTAGCTATTGCTGCTTTCTTGACGGAATACATCATACGGGAAGATACTGATCCTGACAAAGACTACATCGCATTGATACCTTGTGGACACAGTAGGTACCGAAAAATGTGATGTAGGTACACCTATTATAAAATATTTATATGTTGCATATTATGTTTCGGTTGTCCGCTCAAGGGAGAATTTCGTAACCGAGTAGGTATACGAAAAATAGGTGTACGCGTCCGCCCAAGGGAGTGTCCGCTCAAGAGAGGGTACCATCTGAAGGATTTGCATTACCGAATTCAGGACTATGAAAATGTGTCCGTTCAACAGAGGTGTCCGTTAGTAGAGGTTTCACTGTATTGCCAACAGGCCGAATCCAACAAAATTTCGCTAAAGGTTGCGCGTTTCTGTTCTCGAAATGACTGCCAAGTTTCAATTCCATATCTCTCGTAGTTCCTGAAATAATATCAGGAAATAATATCAGGGAAATGTGATGCATGTACCATGTGGGTTCATCAGAATTGTGAGCCTGATAAAACTTTTACAGGAGAATTCATCTGCAAATTCTGTAAAGCAGCTCAAACAGAAGAAATCCATGATGAAATAACCGAGGAAGTATCCTTCAAAATTAACAGAGTGAATTTTCTTGATAATGGTCTCATGAAAGACTATACGTATTACAAGAAATTTTCTAAGGGAAGGGGCTATATAGTTGCGGTACTAGATCATCCTCGTAGAAAATTACCTCTCTCTGATTATTTAACCTTGAATGGTGAAAACTGGCTCAGTGATTCTATCATGGATTTTATTTTGAACATGATGAATAAAAGCGGCGTGTATCAAATAATTGATGCTGGACTACAGGCCCAATTCATCTTCAACGAACCAAGTCATATTTTCCTCAAGAATTTTAAGATTCACAAAAAAAATTTGTTCATACCCTTGATAGTCAATGGAAATCATTGGTGCGCTGTAGAAATCAATATTTCAAAGAGGGAATTCACATATCTGGATCCTTTTGGCGAAGAACTTTCCACAAGTATTTCATATTTGAAAAAGTTCATTACCTATTTAGAGAAAAGCGATCAATTGAATGAACTACAAAATGTTCACTGTTGGAAAATGATAAGTAAAAAACACATTGAGCAAAGGGATGCCTATAATTGTGGTATTTTTATTCTATACTTCTTTAAACAGTTGATCAAAAATAAATCTCTCGATGAATATGCAGACATGAATGAATTACGAAAACAATACCAAAAAGATGTCCTCTTCTATGTCACTGAAAAACACTTGTCTCATCTGTGGTACTACTCGAGATGAATCATACAGACGGTGCAAATATTGTGTGAGAATATTTCACGAAAGATGTATGTTCGAAAACTTGATAAAGAATGATATGTGTGATCTATGCTTCCAATACAAGTGAGGATTCTTATTAACGGAAGAATTATCCTTTTTAAGTATTTAATTGATTATGGCTAATAGATTGGTAAACTATTCTATCTTCTCGATGTCTGAATATGATCAATAGAATTTCGTTTTGTTAACGCACTCTTGGATATGAGCTCGGAATCAACAACCAATCCTGAGTTCATATAGTATTTATACGGCCTGAAACTGCGACAATAATCTTGTCCAGCAAATTAAGTTTTATGGACGACTTGATATTAGTTACTGATCCTGCTACTCACAAAAACATATTTTCTTTCATCACGGTATGATATGAAAATGAAGCGTTCATTCATTACAGCATTTTCAATGCACACTTCTGAGCATAGGCCTCTTCCAAATTCTTCCACCTTGAACGATCTTGCGTCGAGACCATCCAGGTTTTTCCCGCATAAGCCGTTGGGTCATCTGAATGGGGGACGACCAACATTGCGCTTGGTCTCTCGAGGACGCCACCCATGACGGCTACAGTCCATTTTATTTCATCCCTTTGCAAAATGTCCCACCCAACGCCATTTCAGTCTCACTATACGGTTACATCTGACACCCCCGTTTGAGATTTTAAGTCTTAATTTCTAACTTTGTCTCGTCTAGTGATGCCCAATAGAGCGTAGATTTCATCGTCATATATCTTGCCAGTGACAACTATTCTGCTGAAGTGACATTTCTGCATAACTGAAGAGGAAAAATTAATTCAATTAACCATTACTTTATTATTTGTTAATTTGTTTAACCGCATGTGATATTAGAATTTAATAGATGTTTTATGACAGGCGTTCACTTGGAATCCCATTGGGATGTAGAGGGACGTCTTTGATGTATTTTATTTTTATTACATAACCCACTGATCTACAAATTTTTAAATTTTCATTCGGTGGTATTAGTGTTCAATGCTTTTACCAGGTTTTTTGTTTATTTACCTTATTATTCATATATTTTTTTCAGTTTTCATATTTTCCTTACATTATGTATTTGTATTTACACTGAAAATTTAATAAGGAAATTGATATTATTCATAGTTAGAACACGGATAACTGATAAACTCTGGGTGATATACGTTTTAAACATAATTGTATTCGAAGCAGTTTACTTTAATATTTGTGTGCATAAATTACTAACATAATTGTAACTCCAAATTCTACATCATAATCTATGCTATTGTATAATTTTTAAGAAATTTTTTTAAATTTTGCTACTAAAATTATCCACCAACGACCTTCAATGGGTGTAGATAAATGCCGTATATGGAGTTGTTAGGTGCAATAACTTTTTGATAACACCTCCAAATTCGATCCCATGTATAGAAATAAGGAAAGATGGCAAATTTGACACATTTGATGCCCCCCATGGGCCCCCTTGAGGTGTAAGTAAATGACGTTTATGCAGTTATTAGGCGCTATGGGTCCTGGAGGACACCTCCAAATTTGAATTCGATCCTATGTATAGTTTTCGAGAAACCTCAAATTTGACACATTTGATGCCCCCCATGGCCCCCCTTGAGGTGTAAGTAAATGCCGTTTATGCAGTTCTTAGGCGCTATGGGTCCTGGATGACACCTCCAAATTAGAATTTGATCCTATGTATAGTTTTCGAGAAACCTCAAATTTGACACATTTGATGCCCCCCATGGCCCCCCTTAAGGTGTAAGTAAATGCCGTATATGCAGTTATTAGGCGCTATGGGTCCTGGATGACACCTCCAAATTTGAATTTGATCCTATGTATAGTTTTCGAGAAACCTCAAATTTGACACATTTGATGCCCCCCATGGGCCCCCTTGGGGTGTAAGTGAATGCCGTTTATGTAGTTCTTAGGCGCTATGGATCCTGGATGACACCTCCAAATTTGAATTCGATCCTATGTATAGTTTTCGAGAAACCTCAAATTTGACACATTTGATGCCCCCCATGGGCCCCCTTGAGGTGTAAGTAAATGCCGTTTATTCAGTTCTTAGGCGCTATGGGTCCTGGATGACACCTCCAAATTTGAATTCGATCCTATGTATAGTTTTCGAGAAACCGAATTTTTTATCTCATTTGATGCCCCCCATGGGCCCCCTTGAGGTGTAAGTAAATGCCGTATATGCAGTTGTCAGGCGCTATGGGTCCTGGAGGACACCTCCAAATTTGAATTCGATCCTATGTATATTTTTCGAGAAACCGAATTTTTTTATCTCATTTGATGCCCCCCAAGGACCCCCTTAAGGTGTAAGTAAATGCCATATATGCAGTTGTCAGGCGCTATGGTTCCTGGAGAACACCTACAAATTTGAATTCGATCCTATGTATAGTTTTCGAGAAACCTCAAATTTGACACATTTGATGCCCCCCATGGCCCCCCTTAAGGTGTAAGTAAATGCCGTATATGCAGTTATTAGGCGCTATGGGTCCTGGATGACACCTCCCAATTTGAATTTGATCCTATGTATAGTTTTCGAGAAACCTCAAATTTGACACATTTGATGCCCCCCATGGCCCCCCTTAAGGTGTAAGTAAATGCCGTATATGCAGTTATTAGGCGCTATGGGTCCTGGATGACACCTCCCAATTTGAATTTGATCCTATGTATAGTTTTCGAGAAACCTCAAATTTGACACATTTGATGCCCCCCATGGGCCCCCTTGGGGTGTAAGTGAATGCCGTTCATGTAGTTCTTAGGCGCTATGGATCCTGGATGACACCTCAAAATTTGAATTTGATCCTATGTATAGTTTTCGAGAAACCTCAAATTTGACACATTTGATGCCCCCCATGGGCCCCCTTGGGGTGTAAGTGAATGCCGTTTATGTAGTTCTTGGGCGCTATGGATCCTGGATGACACCTCCAAATTTGAATTCGATCCTATGTATAGTTTTCGAGAAACCTCAAATTTGACACATTTGATGCCCCCCATGGGCCCCCTTGAGGTGTAAGTAAATGCCGTTTATTCAGTTCTTAGGCGCTATGGGTCCTGGATGACACCTCCAAATTTGAATTCGATCCTATGTATAGTTTTCGAGAAACCTCAAATTTGACACATTTGATGCCCCCCATGGGCCCCCTTGCGGTGTAAGTGAATGCCGTATATGCAGTTGTTAGGCGCTATGGCTCCTGGAGGACACCTCCAAATTTGAATTTGATCCTATGTATAGTTTTCGAGAAACCTCAAATTTGACACATTTGATGCCCCCCATGGGCCCCCTTGGGGTGTAAGTGAATGCCGTTTATGTAGTTCTTGGGCGCTATGGATCCTGGATGACACCTCCAAATTTGAATTCGATCCTATGTATAGTTTTCGAGAAACCTCAAATTTGACACATTTGATGCCCCCCATGGGCCCCCTTGAGGTGTAAGTAAATGCCGTTTATTCAGTTCTTAGGCGCTATGGGTCCTGGATGACACCTCCAAATTTGAATTCGATCCTATGTATAGTTTTCGAGAAACCGAATTTTTTTATCTCATTTGATGCCCCTCATGGGCCCCCTTGAGGTGTAAGTAAATGCCGTATATGCAGTTGTCAGGCGCTATGGGTCCTGGAGGACACCTCCAAATTTGAATTCGATCCTATGTATAGTTTTCGAGAAACCTCAAATTTGACACATTTGATGCCCCCCATGGGCCCCCTTGCGGTGTAAGTGAATGCCGTTTATGTAGTTCTTAGGCGCTATGGATCCTGGATGACACCTCCAAATTTGAATTCGATCCTATGTATAGTTTTCGAGAAACCTCAAATTTGACACATTTGATGCCCCCCATGGGCCCCCTTGAGGTGTAAGTAAATGCCGTTTATTCAGTTCTTAGGCGCTATGGGTCCTGGATGACACCTCCAAATTTGAATTCGATCCTATGTATAGTTTTCGAGAAACCTCAAATTTGACACATTTGATGCCCCCCATGGGCCCCCTTGCGGTGTAAGTGAATGCCGTATATGCAGTTGTTAGGCGCTATGGCTCCTGGAGGACACCTCCAAATTTGAATTTGATCCTATGTATAGTTTTCGAGAAACCTCAAATTTGACACATTTGATGCCCCCCATGGGCCCCCTTGGGGTGTAAGTGAATGCCGTTTATGTAGTTCTTGGGCGCTATGGATCCTGGATGACACCTCCAAATTTGAATTCGATCCTATGTATAGTTTTCGAGAAACCTCAAATTTGACACATTTGATGCCCCCCATGGGCCCCCTTGAGGTGTAAGTAAATGCCGTTTATTCAGTTCTTAGGCGCTATGGGTCCTGGATGACACCTCCAAATTTGAATTCGATCCTATGTATAGTTTTCGAGAAACCGAATTTTTTTATCTCATTTGATGCCCCTCATGGGCCCCCTTGAGGTGTAAGTAAATGCCGTATATGCAGTTGTCAGGCGCTATGGGTCCTGGAGGACACCTCCAAATTTGAATTCGATCCTATGTATAGTTTTCGAGAAACCTCAAATTTGACACATTTGATGCCCCCCATGGGCCCCCTTGGGGTGTAAGTGAATGCCGTATATGCAGTTGTTAGGCGCTATGGCTCCTGGAGGACACCTCCAAATTTGAATTCGATCCTATATATAGTTTTCGAGAAACCGCAAATTTGGCACATTTAATAATAAGTATTTTTGCATCGAAATCCGCCCAATCATTGAGTCTCGTACGAGGATTTCAAGGTCAAAGTTTGCTATCTCGGTTTGCTGCTTTCACACCGGTCAAACCCTTGACCATTCGGAAGACAACATTCGCCGTGTTATTGCCTATATACGGCCACAAATGTTGGAAAAAGTAATCGAAAATTGGACGTCCAGATTGGACTACATCCGAGCCAGCCGTGGCGGTCCTATGCCAGAAATCATATTTAAAATGTAATGCCACAAGATTATCTTGCGGATAAATAAAATTCATGTCAATCGAATAATCAATCGTTGTTTTATTGCAATTTAATGTTCTATAGCTCTTAAAAAAACACCCTTTATAACAAATATAAACATATATTTCCATGAAAGTTGAATGGATTAATGCTCAGAGTGATAAACATAGATAGAGGAAGCATAATATGTCATTTTCAGTTAGTAAATTTTATTCCCAACAGGTACTATCAAAATTGACATGAAGCGCGCGGAAATGAAAACATATCAGTGATATTTTATTTCACTCAATTCGCGACTTTCTCCAAAAAGAACACACTTCTTACGTCTTAGTGAATCAACGTTTCATGTTAACTCAAAAAATATTGAAAGCGCGCCAAAAGACGTGTAACAACCGATGACACTAGGAGAGCTAAAGTTGCCAAAACTTGGATTCCAGCAGGATACAGAAAATAATAAATATTGTGCTTACTATAAATTAGACAATTAGGAAAAATCGGATTCCGAATATTCAAATTTGCATTTTTAATCGCGAATCACTGAAATAAATATATTTCATTCAATACTAAATACATTCATTACGATATAGTAAAATTGCGGATTAAAAAATATATCACAATCCGACAACGTAACCTAACCATGTTGGGGACATGTAAAAATTGCGTATACTCCGTCTATCTATGTTTGTTATTCTATGGATTAATGGATAGAATATTATTGTATGTATTCTATGCATATTTAAATGAGATGTCACTTTGACATCGAGCTTCTGACGAGGCTTTTGCGTTTTTCTGTGTCTTTTTTATACTCGTAAATTGACCAACAGGATATGGATCTTGTGTAAAGTGTGAAACTAGATCAAATCGTCTTCAGGCAAAATATTCATCGTAAAATTTCCAGAAATTCTGTAATGGGTAGTGGCGTCAATTATAATTCAATATGTTTTCGAATAATTCTTCTTCGAAAGACCGTCCTAGCATGTCAGGCCTCAGGCTGGTGAATTTATTAGCCACTGACTTTTTTCGGTAGTCAATCTGCACCAGCCCGCTCTGGTATTTAGTCCGACAGAATTCATTACTGAGGTACCATAATTTTCTCCAAATTTACATTTTATGTGTAGGTTTTTGTATTTATAAATGTTTAACTTTGCTCGTCTCGGTAGGTGGACCAAAATCGGAATAACATTTTATTTTTTGACTGGTTATTATAATCGGATGAGCATTCGCATTGTTCAAGAACTTCTTTTCGAAATTAAGTTTATCTGCTGATTTTAGAAACAGAGTCTGTTGAAATTTAAATATCTAATTACTTTACATGTGACAGGTGTTTTCATTATCAAAGCTACACTTATTTTATTTCACGAATTGAATTTCCGATATTCAAATAACAAAATTCTGGATAAACTCCTCTCTAATTATGTGGCAAATTAGTTCATTCCAGCACATCTTGTGGAACAAAATAGACTGGAACGGATTTATCTATTATCTGTCAAATTTTGGACAGAAATCTGTTCTGCCAACCAACATTTTTTAATGCAAAAACCACTAATAGATATTTATGGAAATTTCCGTTAATTTCAACGAAAAGGCAGTGAATTCGGGATAATGTTCAAAACTCGTACAGAAGGCTCATTCACTCACTATTCATTTTGAACTCTTGGAAGAATATCAATAACTTCTGCACTTGTATTATAAATATCTAATTTCATATTCACGATGAATGCAATAGAATTATTGGTAGAACTCATCAAATTTTAAATCAGAAATTTCCCCATCTTCTTGAAAGGATGTTTCATACTTTATGAATATACATTATACTGAAGTTCCTATCTAGAAAAAAAAACCTGTACTTACCAAATGAAAAATCATGCAGGACTCCTATTCATATAAAAGAGCGGTAGAATACATTTTATGAATTCAGGAAAAAATCAGCGTGGTGATGAAAAGGGATTAACAGAAAGTTGAAACATACTTCCGAAATATCTTCTCGTCAATGTTGGATATTTCTAATTGAATGCTCGACAAGTTCTCGAAACAATTCTGTTGCATTCACCGTGGATATGGAATAGATCCCGAATTTCATTATTTGAATAACGTGAAATTATAATCTACTAGCTTCAATAATGAGTACACCTGTCACTTTGAAATAATTGCATATTTTAATTTCTATGATCATAGAATACTGATTTGAAACGCACTCTAGAAACAGATTGAATGAAATTGACCCTTCGTATAACATAAATTCATAAAATCTCGAATAACTCTTGAATTATTTAATTTGGGAGCATAATCATGTTTGGACACTACCCTTATTTTTTACCGTAGAATCCAACGAAATCACAAAAAAATTGGGTTCTAATTTGAAAATCGAAAGTTATGGAAGTGAAATTTTGTTCACAATTTTTGTACAATATTTGAAACACCCTGTGATGATATTTTTCAAATTCAAGATATACACGATATTCTAACATCATTCTAGTTTGAGAAAGTGAATTGAGTATACACATAGGATATTCACAGTAAATATAATTCACGTAATTGTGAGTAAGGAAATTCTCTCTTTTTTTCGGTTTTTCCTTGATATTTTGAAAACTATAAGGACTAACGCAATAATTTTAGAAAAGAGTAATTGAAAATGGAAATCTTGATAATATCTAAGACATAAAATGAAAAAACAAATTTTTTCGAAATTTTTTTTTAATTCTTGTATAACCGGAAGTGCCGGAACTTCGAAAATATTTCAGGTGAAAAGGGCATCATGAACAATGTCATATTCCGAATTTTCAGATTTCAAATCGGCCCCGTTCTCCAGAAACGTCTAATAGGCTGTCGAACTTGAAACACCCTATATATTAGACAAACAGGAAGATCTACTCAGATTAGAATCAATCAATTTCTGAAGAATTTTCTTCACGGCAAAAATAATTCTACATATTCCTATTCACTTATTAGAATCAGGTCATATGTTTAACCATACCTAATTCAGAAATTATACCTACCCAAAAATAAAAGTTATGGTTCAACATTCCTAGAAGCTCTAGAAATAAATATAAATATTTTTGATCCAGAGCTTTCTCTACATTCAGTAGGGTTGGAAACAAATATTAAAACTTTTCAACTCCTCAAACTTAAATTGATATAACTCATAATGAAGAAATTAATAGAATCCGTATAGAGTGTTGAAAACAATATCAGAATCAATAATTAGGTAGTTACCCATCTCAATCATTAAACGTCAAATTATAGACGACTCATTAAGTTGTCTTGTTTAAAACGAGGGTTGTGATCTAGCGAGACCTACCCTTATCTAGTGAGACACCTAATTGATAATACCTCAATGAGTTTTCTTGAACTGCGAATATCAATTTACCCCAAATGAGCCTTTGTCATCTTTGCGGTAGGTCATCATTCTTGGTTATGAGAAAGATGGAAAAATTGAAACTTCACGCCTTATTCGATATGCTTGAGCAGTCCATCGAACAGGTAGGTAGGGATGGAACACCGCCCGAACAAGAAAAGCATAACTTCTGCTTAAATTTTTGACTGGAAGGATAATAATTCCTGAAACCTAATGAGGTGGTAATGGTATCTTCTTAGAAAATTATATCAGTCAGTCCTAGAAATTTGAATCTTCGATTATTTAGGTATCTATAGAGGATGGAAGGTGCGCTTATTTCTAGGGAAAGTTAGGGTAGGTAATGAAATAAAAATGCACTCAAAAAATTTGGATACCTAAAAAAGTATTCCGAAAATACATTAAAAATTACATGCAAATTGTGCACCCATAATATACAAAAAGGTTGAAAATCGTATAGGACCTTCTACGACTGAACAGGATAATCGTAGGATAAATGCACTGGTTAGCCGACCGGCACTGGTTCTCGACCATTTCGTGATTCGAGATAAAATAATAATAAAAATATATCATGTAGTGCAAAAATTTTTCGCGGTACGTGTTCTCGACCATTCTACCCTTCCAAGATAGTTTGCATAGTAGTGGTATAGGTTTTCGCGCTAAAATTTAGTTTATAATCGTCTATCATACAAAAGGGTTCTTTCTCGTCCTCTCTTAGAAAAGTGCTTTGTGATATATGACCAGAAAATAGTAATTATTTCTTATTTTAAATGAATGATGTGTGTATATTTTGTTCCATATCAACAATAAGATATATTTTCGAGTGTATTTCAATCAAAAAGCAAATAAATGTACATTTTTTTGTTCAATATTCAGCGGTCGCGAACTGGTATTGGAAAATTTGTATCTTTTATTTCTCGACCAAAGTGGTCGAGAACCAATATGTTACTTCAATAATTGTTTATTTCAACTGATATATTTCTGTTGGATCATTTTCGTTTTTTCGATACCTTGATTAATTTATATAACTACTTTCTGAATATTAGTTTGCGACCACCGAATTAAAGTTGAAACACTTATTTCTACCCTTTATTTATTCGCGGTAGAGAACCAATTTGATTCTCGACCACTGGTGGTCGGTGTTTTATATTTTATTTACTCATTAGTTTCTAAATAGATATAAAGAGCAAAATAACCAAATAATGTTGTATGAGTTGCTATTTTGAAATATTTATAGAAAGTGGAAATTTTTGCAAAATAATTTTTTTTTACGTTCCGAGTGTTCCTTATACTTGATTACCTCATCTGAAACCCATCTGAGTGATAGGTAGTGATGTCGATGGTACGGTACGAAAGTAAGGTCTAATCACTCATCTCGCTCTAAAGTTTTTATAAAATTTTTAAGTGAAGCGGCCACTATTATTAGTGGTCGAAAACTAACACAAAAATGGTCGAGAACTCTGCGGCGTGGTCGAAAACCGAAGGTTATTGGGATTTTCTATAAGTTTTCACATTTCAAAGGTTAAATGCGGAGAGAACGCTTAAAATGATATGACAAATCATTCAAATCTCGCCAAAGAATCGATGAACACCAACACCATTAAAAATTTTTTATGTGTGAAAAAATCGTGCTCGAAATCGATGTTTCTGTCAACTGGTCGAGAACCAGTGTATTTACCCTACCAAATTTCACAAAATTGGGATGAGAAGTGTTGAAGCTAAGGCATTCACTACACCAAACTAAAGTTCTGAAATGCATTTTACGATTGGAGATTTCAAAATCAGAGACCAATTTGTTTGTCCTTTCAGAAATGATCAAAAAGTCCCCTTTCCTTCGGTAGACTCGAAAACAACAGATCTAACTCTATGTTTGTGTTTTTTTTATTCTAAAGCACTCAATCCTCTTTTAGGAATTCCTTAGCTTGGGCTCTGACCCTTCAGAGGGTCACTCACTTTGCCTTAAAAGTATCAGTTTCGATCTGTTATTTTAAGGGATACCTACACCAGCAGAAAAACCAAAAACGGACATGGTCGGCAAAATACACGTGTCAGTCAAGGGATCTTCGAGCTGTCATCGGAATAAAGACAAATGATGCGCAAAAGCAGCTCTTTACCTGTTTCGGTTTCTTCTCTCGTACGATAATTAGTAACACATTTCAAAAGGTCCATATTCTTCTTCTCCTCTATCTCTATGGCACTAACGATATCATTTATATGATTCTCCACACTTCGAAAACGAGAGTGGTTTTCTTATGATCTCGGCATGATGAATGATGGAACGAAAAGCGAAACTGACGAAAATGAACGATTTTCTGTAATTGAATCTGCATGACCAGACAGTTTTGGATTAATATTAACTTTTCAAAAAAAAAAAAATAAGAGGGTGAAAGCTTTAGATATTAAATCGCTATTGCCTTTTTGATCATCCATTTTTTTCTCTTAATTTTGAACAGCCACTATTAAAAGTAAATCATAATTATTAATGGAAGGTTCTGATTTCTAATAAAATCATTTCTTATATGTATTTCTTGCTCATAAGTTGAGCCCTCAGCACTGAATGCTGCAACACGTATTTCACCGAGGTTGAATATAGTGTTAGGAATGTTGCATACGTAGAAATAAATTTAAAATTTGTTAATCATGAAACATAAAACGAATGAATATCAAACTTCCAGCTAATTGTCTCTTTTTGATTTCACAACATTTGAGTAATACTTCAGATATAAGGCAAAATTAACAACATATCTATAAAAAACTGAACATGATATTTCAAGTGATATTCAATTTCATTTGAACAAGTATATAAATTACTAAATTCTAAGGTGAAATTTGATTTCAGGGTTAATGCTGAATATATTTATTGTTTATGTAGAATTGTCATATGATAGGCAACGTTTCGGGCTGTGACATTTTTCAAAAAAAAAAAAAAAGGCACAGCCCGAAACGTTGCCTATCATATGACAATTCTACATAAACAATAAATACCTATATTCAGCCTTAACCCTGAAATCAAATTTCACCTTACAATTTAAAGTGAACAGGGTAAATAATTGAATCAGTAAATTACTAAAATTGTGTGTAAATCTTTTTTACCCTTTTACGAATTAAGTTTAGTAAATTGTTACCATAGACCTAATATCAAATGTGATATTAGGTCTATGATTGTTACAAAGGTTTCGATTTCCGAAGCTGACTCCTAGGCCATCTTCTGCTGAATTGTTGGAACTGCAAGTTGGTTCCTACAATTGTTTTTGAAGCGACATCTATCGCTCATTCCCATTGTTTGAAGTTAGGAGTTCATGTTTACTCGAAGGAATCTGTAAGATAAATTTGCTGTCATCTACCGTTGATGTTGAAACTACAAGCAGATTCCTTTTATGTTACAGGTAGAGACATCTATCGATAGTTTATATTTACTGTAGCTTTTATAACGAAGAGATCTACAGGTAGGAAATAAAACTTTTAAAGAGATCTATATTGGTTATTGTTGCTTTTATGAAGAAGAGATCTACAGGTAGAGATTGAAACTTTTAAAGCGATCTACATATCATTTAGTTTTTTCTAAAATAGTTCACAAGATGACCATATTCATAAAAAATTAAGACACCAAGTAAATGCTTCAAGCTATTTCCCGGAATTTGGTACAATTATTCAATTATTGTGAATTTATACTAATTCAGTATCAGCCGGAACCCAATTCATGAATTAGAAGGCTGAAATTCCGGAAATCTGATTTAAGAATTCAATTTCTCAAGAAATTGGAAATTATTTTTTTTATACGTTGTCTATTTCGAAGTTCTTTTTTATTGTTATATTCTAGGAGTTTATGAACATTGAATCCAGATTTCAGATGAAAGATCTCTCTTTCAAAATCCTGATAGGTATTGATTTTAGTATATTTCATTTTGAAATGAATTAGATAATTTTATTCACAAGAGTTCAGATATTCTTGATAAAAAATGAAAACATTTACCGTAGAGTAACACATGTACACATTGTTTCTTAGCTATTTTCGGATTGTAATTCTACTGAAACAAACTGAAATAAGGTTACTTATGTGAATTTTTTTACGAATAATTTTCTAAATGTTTATTTTTGAAACTAATATGCCCTAATTTCACTTAGCTCAATACGCCCACCACTTAACAAGTAGTATCTATAATGAATATCCAATTACTTCTTGAACAAACTGGTTGGAGAATTCAGAAGTTCTCATTGTAAAACTATTACGCCTAAACAGCATACAGGTGTCCGTGATTTATGGTATAAGAATCCAACTGTGAGTTATGACCTGCTCTACCTTAAATGGCTTTATGAAGCCCTTGATTTATGGTTGGTTTGATAGAATTTTTTTACTTTGGACATTCATTTGACATTTTCTTTTTTACAGATATTTCACTTAAAATGAATTGTTCGATTTTTGGGCACAATGCCCTGTAGTCTATACTATAACCTAAAATCGAACTAGCCAAGGACTCGTAAAAGATATTGAATTGGGTGTTACTGATTGTTTCGTCAGACCAACATTAAAGAAAAAGTTGTTACAGGTAGTAAACAATTGAATATTTTAAAAGAGTTCTGAGAAACATCTTCAGACATGATCTGCTATTTTCATATCATCATAGCAATAATTTTTCTACCAATATGTACAGTTATTTTTTTCAAATCATGAGCGGCGAATTTATTTTTCACCAGAATAAAAACACTATTTGTTCTTTAGTCTACCGAATTCTTTCGTGGTCGTTCATGGTATGAAAAATGTTTGAGCCTGGTTATATAATTATTCCATTGAAAAAATAGTTAATAATATATTAAAATTCATTCATTGGTGTAATTTTATTAATAACGAACAAAAAAGCTTGACCAAAAAATCTCTATGTTTTCTGTGGGATTATTTCAGATATAGAGATATATTTTTTTGTTTAGATTGAGTATTATAGATTTGTACCTCCACTCTTATTGAAATTATAATAATAATAAATTTTAAGACCTTGTTTCAGATAATGCCTGAAATATTCTTTTGCCCGTAGCCCCAAAGAAAAGAGTCGAAAGGTCTCAAATCACAAGAACTCGGTGGCCGATTCTGATCACCTCTTACTTGTTGCTTGTGGGGCACGTAGCGCCGTCTTGTTGAAAAAAATGTCGTCTACATTACTACTTTCCAATTTCGGCCATAAGAAACCCCTAATCATAGCTCGGTAGCGCAATACATTCACCGTAACAGTTGCACCAACCTTATTTTCGAATAAGTAAGGTGCAGGATCAATATTCTCAGTTTTTCTTGAGCAACGCACACGATTTCTATTCTTCACGTCACATTTGTCCCAACAGCTCAAATATTTCCACTAGTTTAACTATTTCTGGTCGAGAAGGTGCTTCACGACGAACCTAAAAAGTTTTAGTTTTGCGAACTCAATTTTATAACAATTTCAATGCGTTGTTAAAGCGTATACCGTTTCAGTTTTAATAATAGCGCAGTTTTTAATGTCAAATGTCAGTGTCAAATGTTCGAAAATAACAGCTGCCTAGATAGCGGTGTATTCAAAATGAAACCTCTTATTGGAAAAATCATTAGCACTACCCATAATGTAAAATAACTTTCGTCTTAATGAAAACTCTTTTTTTTTAATTGTGAATTATGCCAGAATGGAACAGGCTCAGTATTTGGATAGCTGGCTGCTCTGCTATACATGTAGTTTTCTCAACAGCCTCGGAATTTTCAGGTGAGCAGATAAACAAGAACGCAAAAGCCCCTGATTTCGCGTCAGGGCCTTCCTTGATATTTTATGTGCCATTATCATTGATCCCAAACTGGCCATTTTTGTCACCATCTCCCCCACAATCTAGCCAACTTAGTTAATAGAATTACGGATGACAGGTATCAGAAAAGTCAATTCTGTTGTCATACATGGGTTTGGTCGAACAAAGAAATGTTCAACCGTAAAATATGTTGGACCCCAACAAATGCATAGAAATGGGAATATTTTTTTACGTTCTAAAGAATCCTCCGTCTCTATTCCACCTATGGCGTAACAAGAAAAGGGTCCGATCGTTCATCAACTAGCTGTCAAAGTCAGGGGACCCCCGCAGACTTGACATGTTAAAGAGGTTTCGGAGAACTTCCAGAGGTTCAACAGCGGGCCCTCCTCTGGATCTGAAGATCCCAGCATTCGAGCCAAGTTAGCCGGACGGGCTGGTTGCTGAAGACTACTTGATATTCTATTAGCAACGTGCTATGCGCATACGTTTTGACAGTCGCGAAATGTTTTGTGAAAAATTGTGTTTCTTAGTTTTGGTTTTGGCAGGATTAGGTGAGGGAGTGTTTTGGTTTTTTTAATTTGGACTATTAGTCCATGCAATATTAATTTTTTTCTTTATTTGTCTTTTGAAATTACCCATAAAGAATTTATTTCATTTTCCTACTTTTCTTCTTCTTGAATTTCACTATAGAACTTCGCACATTTCATCAATAATGATCATTAGAAGAAATTTCAAAATATTTAATGAATATTTTCGTTCAGATCATTCTATCCGAAAAAAGAAAAGTACAAATTTTTGACAGTTCGTGAATAAAATAATTAACACAACAATAAACTGTTGTCAAAAGAAAAAGAAATAAATCTTATTATAGATATTTTATTTTGAATAAAATGAGACAAAAAGGATTCTCTTTCATTATGAAAGACAAATTTAACATGAAGCTTCTTATTTTTATCTGATTTCCTGAAGTGAGATCTCTCGAAATAACTTAATTTATTCACAGCTCTAAGCTCATTTTGGTTTTTTCATCTAGGTATAGTTAAAATTCATTTATCCACAATATAAGCGGGCGAATTTTGTTTGGGCTGCTTAAGCGATTGGGAAAATATAAAGAACGTGTGATTATCACAAATGTCATTCCTATAATTTGACATAATTGGAAAATTCCGGACATAACATTTCGCTTACTACTGCGGAAAGCATCTTCAGAGATTCTTAAGTCGTTAATTGTAATTCGACGTTGGATATGAAACCTCTGAATCTTCGTCGGTTTTTCACCTGATTTTCGCTTACTACAGCGGTAAGCATCTGCTTACCGCATAGTAAGCGAATTTTGTAGAAATTAGTAGAAAGCATAGAAATAATCAGATTGACGAAATGATACTGCTCTTGTTAGAGAAAGCTCAATTTTTCTGTGCTCATTAATAGTTGAAACCATAGAAATATTGAGTATCTTAGATAAAAAAAGGTTTTCGACCATATTCTATTATTCATATCAATACAAACCATATGATGTTATATATTTTTGAATTCAGGAAAAATTATGCTTTCAAAAAATGGCATAGAAATCTAGTGTTCGTATTTGAAAAAACATAATTTTGGGTCGTAGCTTCGTAATTAAAGACTCTTATGAAGATAAGAGCACGCCACTGGATTCTACGTAAAAAAGTGCCTGTATAATGTTTTAATTTCAGAGCTCTAGCATCAGTATTAGCGGAGATACAGAAGTTTTTCGATATCTTCATTTTTCCAATTTTCGCTTATAACTCGAAAACAAAAGAAGGTGGTCAAAAATGAATACTACCCTTGTTAGTTTCTCAGAAAAAGAGACCGAGAATGGGGTATCAGATTTTATCTATCTCATCTGGTTTAAAAGATGTGGTGCTAAAACATCGAAATTTGCCCACCCTGTACATGAGAAGGTATCATTTCACTTCAAATCAACTTCTTGGTTTTAAACGATCATTTTATGTGCGTTTTTAACGACTATCGCAATTCCTTTTCTGGGAAATGTCAGCATCAATTTCCGCCAGACTGAATCGGACGAAAACCAGAAGCAATCAGTCAATGAAATTGAAATCTTGGAGCTGTTGACTTCAGGGTATTCAATTTCACCATGAATGCAGAGCTTGGTACTTGAGAATCGGAACCGGCAGTTCAAGGGTGTTCAGGCATGATTTATGAGGGTGGAGATTGTGGCTATTCGATCAGTGAATGCCTTTTTCTGAAAAGTCAGCTTTGACTCGAATGTTTTGAAGTAATACGACCCAGGTGTTAGTCTGGCATTGAAACCTAATCGGCTTATTTTACCGAATGATTATCCTTTGGAGTTGTATAAGGATTTATCTGAATTCCATGGTATTCTAAAAAATTTGTGATTTAGGATATCCAAGAATCACAAGAAAAATTCGTTCTACGTCAGTCTTGGTTTTTACTTTAAATATAAAACAGTAGGAATCTTCACAAAAAAATTCAACCTTTTCTTAATTATTCACGGTGTATGTTTTGCTATTTGTAGAATTGTAATTTGAATGCAGAATGTAAATTGAATTTGTAAATTAATACCTGCAAAATGAAATCAATTAATCTGCTTACTGATATCTCGTCTTTATTTCCACCTATCACAAACGCTCAATTTTGGATTAATAGTATATTCAAAACAAGTTGCAGAAAGGGCTCATATTCCAACACATGGGTGTTGGAATTGCCTTCTACAACGAGTATTAGACAATATTTTCTCTATTTCAGTCAAGTATTGTAAAATATTATCGAAATTCAATGAAAAATTCAGATTCTACATTCTACATCGCATTCGAGGGCGATACAGCGATTATAGGGATCTTCCAACTTTTCGATACCATTTTTGTGGTACGATTTGTCTTTCGCTTCAAAATAGACCTCAGTTTCGCCGATTACTTCTTCATTGGCGCTAAATTTCTCTTCAGCGAGCATTCTTTTGAGGTATGAGGGCAGGAAAAAGTCGCTGAGAGCCAGATCTGGCGAATACGGTGGATGCAGAAGCAATTCGAAGCCCAATTCATACAATTTTGCCATTGTTTGCATCGATTCGTGACACGGCGCATTGTCTTGATGAAATAGCACCTTTTTTTTCTTCAAATGGGGCCAGTTTTTTTAACGATTTCATCCTTTAAACGATCCAATAACGCTATATAATAATCTCTGTTGATGGTCTGGCCTTTTGTGGGTAATCAATGAATATTATACCTTGCGCATCCCATAATACTGATGCCATAACCTTGCCAGCTGACTGTTGTGTTTTTCCTCGCTTTGGATTCGGTTCATCGTGTACAGTCCACTCAGTTGGCTGTCGATTGGACTCCGGAGTTAAATGATGGAGCTATGTTTCATCCATTGTCACATATCGACGCAAAAATTCGGGTTTATTGCACTTTAACAGCTTCAAACACTGCTCAAAATCATTAACACGTTGTTGCTTTTATCGATTGTGAGCACCCATTTTGCACACAGCTTTCTCATTGACAAATATTCGTGAATGATATGATGTAGGTACACCTTCAGATGATATCTACATAATGTCTGCTATCTCGATCAACTTCACTTTACGGTCATTCGAAATTGTTTTGTGAACTTTTTTGATTTTTTCGTCAGTGACAGCCTTTTTTGGGCTCAGTGGGCGTTCACTGCGTTCGCCGTCTTCGGTGCTCATTTCACCACGTATAAACTTAGCATACCAATCAATGATAGTTGATTTACCTGGTGCACACCCCGGAAACTCTTCATCAAGCCAAGATTTTGCTTCAACTGTATTTTTTCCCTTCAAAAAGCAATATTCTATCAGCACACGAAATTCTTTTTTTTTCCATCTTTTTTCAAATAACAAAAGTAGCTATATCTCGCAAACTAATGGTCGGACTCCTGTCAAATTTTGACACGTATCGTTTGAGGGTTAGTACTAACTAAAAATACTAAAATAATAATACTAGCACCGCCATCTGTACATTAGACCGGAGACTTTTTAATTGGTCTAATATAATAATAAGTCAAATAATCAATGTTCAATCCGAATTTCAGGATGAATTGCACATAATACTCTTACGACGCATGAATAAACGACAGCTCGAAAGCTCTTCACGCAAAGTTAGTCCTTTTTTTCAAACCTATTAAATTCATATTCCTTCCGAAACTTGGGCAATGCTAAACCGTTTCTTTGGTTTATACAGGGTGGCCATTTGTAAACGAAACAGACGAGATTACAGACGAAATAAAGTTTTTCGATAGAAATGCTCGGACAGGTCGATTTCTGTTTCGAGGGGGACAACTTAAGATGTAGGTTACGGATACGGACGCATAGCGCTTCAACCCTTGCTGCTACAACCCCCACCCCCAATTTTTGAATAGGGAAGATGGGGTGAGTGATACCTCAATTTAAAGGTATTTTTATACTGATTTCAGCACAGTAATTGTTTTTTCATTTTATGCATTAGTTCTCGAAATATTCATGCGTTAGTTAGTTAGGAAGGAAGCCACAGTCATTGTTGTTTTGAAGCTCAAAATGTCGATTTTTCACAAAACACTACAAGTGCCATGAAAACACCACTTCATTTTCAGATACTTAGTTAAGAATATTTCGAGAACTAATGCATAAAATGAAAAAACAATTACTGTGCTGAAATCAGTATAAAAATACCTTTCAAATGAGGTATCACTCACCCCATCTTCCCTATTCAAAATTTGGGGGTGAGGGTTGTAGCAGCAAGGGTTGAAGCGCTATGCGTCCGTAACCTACATCTTAAGTTGTCCCCCTCGAAACAGAAATCGACCTGTCCGAGCATTTCTATCAAAAAACTTCATTTCGTCTGTAATCTCGTCTGTTTCGTTTTCAAATGGCCACCCTGTATATTATAGCCTCCCATAATCCAGTACATATTGTGTTATGACAAGAAGAAGCAGTCTGTTTAGAGCGTCGACACCAGAATATACAAACACTGTATGGTTTTTGTTTTCTGTTAACAGTTCCTCCGTTTATTTTGTTTCGTAACCTAACTGTCTGTGTTGACTGATGGCTTTGCTTCCGTGATAATTACCCTTGGCCTGCGCTGACAGTAAACAAGAGATATTTTCCGTTTTACGTTCATTAGCGTACCTAGTGAGTGAATAAATAGATTTAATGTGAAGGGAATAGGTTTTCCTGCGGTTTATTTGAATTTCCAGATGATCATGACGGATGAGATTTCCAGAATTTAATCCTAATAATTCCTCTGTTGATATCTCATGGAACTGACCTACAATTTAGTGATTATTTTAATTAAAATGTAAAAGTGTCACAATTATCAAGGTGCAATACGAACCTTCCTGAAATAAGGTTACCACAAGATTTAACCACAATTTCATACATTTCAATTAAATTGGTTACTAAAATTATAAAGGGTAACTTAAACAGTAGATCACTTTACGAGTCTAATAATAATAATCTACACTGTGTCCGTAAAGTATGGAACAAATTAATTTTTAGCTAAACAGACCATTTTAAGAAATAATCCTGAAACACGTCGATTTTTCATTTTAATTTACCGTATTTTAAAATAATCATCTAATATACAGGGTGAATTACTTTCGAGTAATCACGTTACCGTCATTTTTTTTAAATGGAACACTCCCATTTTGTCTCAATTTTCCGATAACTCTAGCTGAGTTGATTCCAAAAATGTATCACATGTTGATTGATTCCATTTGGTGGACAAAAATACAATAGTTTTGTGTGTGCTCATAAATAACGGGTACCATTCTTTATTAGTTGAATTAACAATATTTCCAAAAATACTTATTGTCTAGCGGCAATAGGTTCGAATGTAACACCCTGTAGTTTGTTACATTTTTATATTAATAAAAATGTATAAAAATAAGAAATAATTTCTTTCATATTCTATCTGCTAGACCACAAGTACCAAACATGTTTGGAAACAACTCATTTTTATTAATCTAAAAATGTAACAAACTACATGATATTACATTCAAACCAATTGCCTCTAGACAATAAGTATTTTTGATAATATTGTTAATTTAACTAAAAAAGAATGTTACGCATTACTTTATGAGCACACACAAAACTATTGTGTGTGTACCAATTGGAATCAACATGTGATACATTTTTGGAATCAGCTCATTTGTTTACGGACACAGTGTATATACCTTCGAAGTAGTAATGAACCGAGCCGTATAAACAGCATAGAAGAAATATTAAGTTTAGAGGTAACAATACCCATTATTGCCAGTACTATACTTTGTCTAAGACAAAATAGTAGGTGGTAGAAATGTCAAATAACTTGTTACTTCCTTCAGTTGTTATGTGAAACCATAGCTATCAAATCTAAAAAGAAACTTTGATCCATTACTACACTTTTTGGTTTTTTGTAGTTTTTTCGTATCTGCTACCGGTTTCAAAGAAAAAAAAAATTTCAAACAATTCTCAGTAACCCTCAGGAAAATCCAAATTATTATGAAGATCCTGTTGGTGAGCTATGATTAAAATAATCATAAGTTTTGATACTTATCCCAAATCTGTAGCAAAGATTAAAAAGATTAGACAAACTGGTATAATCATCACAAAAAAGTAGGATTACAAGAAACACCCTGTATCCCAAAAACGAAGCGTTTGCGAGCCCAAATTAAAAAAGAGTGTGTTTTAGAGCGTGTAGAAGTATAATTCAAATATCGAATAGAACAAATCGAGAATAATAAAATTAATAAAAAAAAATCAAAATAAATCATTTTTCTCAACATGCACAATAAATGAATTAGAAAAAAACTTAATACAAGTACACATTTGGCAAGTTAAGAGAAAATCTATCATTAGGTGAAATTTACAATATTTTTAACCGTCAACTTCTTCTGCATATATGGAGATAAGATATATAATCTTTTTTTCATACAATGTTTATATTTCAAACCAACTAACATAAACTTTTCGAGAGAGTTTTCAAATCACTTAATTTTCATGAGGGGAAGAAATTCCGACAAATGATCCACCCTTACCTACTTCTTCCCTTCTCAAAGGCAGCCGACATAAGTTATTACAACTACTCATCGTTTGGGATGAATTATTGATGGTTCCATTTTCATTTTTAGAAACGGCTCAGAGTTCAAGATGTGAGCAATTAGTGGCCTTGTCTACTTCAGAAGATAAACAAACTGTAGTGGACACTAATTTGGAATTACTGGCAGGCACTTGGATCTCTGAAGGGTGAGTTTTTATACTATTTCAACAATTTTCAAGAGGAGAAGAAAAAAAATAGTAAAACACTGGCATGAAGTCAATCAATCAATTTTTACATGTCCTCAACATGGTTAGATTACGTTGTCGAATTGTGATATATTTTCATATTCACAATTTTATTATATCGTTATGAATGTATATTATATTGAAAGAATAGTATATTCTAACACAAGTTGCAGAATGGGCTCCTATTCCAACACGAATGCGAAACGCGAGAGTGTTCTGCAACGAGTATTAGACGATATTTTCTCTATTTCAGCCAAGTTTTGTGAAATATTGAAGAAATTCAATGAAAAATTCAGATTATATATCCTAGTGACTTTTGTATTGTATCTTGGCAATTGGTGTGGTTGTTACAAAAATTGACAGATTACGGAATTTGAATATGAATCGTATGTTTCAAATTTTTAAATAATTTACAATTACGCATTAAATTCGTGAATTATGTCTGACGAAATCGATTTAACACCACCAGAATTAAGAGAAATTGCGAATATAATGTTTCAAATCATTTCACTATATCCAAATTTTATTATATTTACAATTATTGACGTTTGTTGAAATTTGATAGGAGTCAGTAAAGACAACCACAAAACGGAAAATATAAATGAAAACGATGCTGTAATGAATTCATTACAGCACTGTTTTTAAAACTGTAATGAACTCATTATGATACTGATACTGAAATAGAGAAATATATTTATCTGAGTGATTCCCGATGGAATATGAAAATTTGAATATTTGGAATCCGATATTTTTTCTAATTGTCGAATTTATAATAAGCAGAATATTTATTATTTTCTGTATCTACCTGCTGAAATCCAAGGTTTGGCAACTTTTGCTCTCCTAGTGTCATCGGTTGTTTCACGTCGTTCGGCGCGCTTGATGTTTGTTTTCTGAATTTCTGATATATTTAGGTATTTATTTAAATATATTTTGAGTTAATATGAATCGTTGATTCACTAGGAGACATGAGAAGTGCGTTCTTTGAGGAGAAACTCGCAAATTGAATGAAATATCGTATCACTGATATGTTTTCATTTCCGCGCTCTTCATGTTGAATTTTATAGTTCATGTTGGGGACAAAATTTGCTCACTGAAAATGACATATGCTCCCTCTATCTATGTTTCCTCTCTGAAAGTCAATCTATGGTGCTAGTTAATCGATCAACATTAAATTTGGCAGGAGGCATTCCGAAATAGAAATTTTCATCTCAATCGAATATGCAATTTGGCACTAATACCGTTATTCTTATTTCTTGTGCCTCAATATTTCCAAATACCTACCTAATCTACTCCCAGTCACTCTCTTAACTGTTTGTTTTCAATATAATCTCACTGCTTCGTTTTGAAGCACTCAATGATAGAGTTCTAAGGAAATTTTTAACGGAAACTTCCGTGAAAATAATGTCCCAATAGTACTGTCATACATAATTTCAATCTTAAACTATCATCTGACTACTCTCCGTATACAAAGATAAATAGTCTCGACTGTATTGATAGTTCTTCAGGGATAACAGCGTGATATCATTTCAAATACCATAAATTCATGTCGAGACGTTCAAAAATTCACTGGGGCTAAAACAGTTGGGAGAGATTATCAATTTGAATGAACCGCAGGAGGTAAAAAACCCTGTCAAGAAAACAAAGATGGACGTGACAGGTAAAGCGACTGAAGAGACTTGCGATAAACAGTGAACATTTATCTTCTGGCATGTTGTCAAACATTCTGGACATACTACACTAGACAAAAAAGTAATTAGATTATGTTGCTTCCTAGTCTGCCGGAGGCAGTGGAAGCATTGGGATTGGCTACTTTTAGGACAAGACATTTTTGGTTTCCATATTTTTAAATTTCCTCTCGAAATATGCCTCTCTATGTATCCGCATATTCTTGTATCAGCCTTAACTTTTACAATACTTATTTGCTTTTAATGAAATTCAGTATGAGTAGTAGATAGTCCCATATCAAATTCAGCTTTTCCAGAAGAGGAGTCTTTTACTCCCTATACAGAGTGTTTCCTAATTGTGGGGCAAAACTTCAGGAGGAGATACCTACTCATCCAAATAAGGAAAAAAGTTTTTATAAACATTTGTACGAAAATGCTTCCTTTATGAATTACAGACATTCGAAGTGTTATTTTAATCATACATTTTATACGGTAACGTTTGAAAGCTTCGATTGAGTTTGATAAAAATTCAGTCATAGGCAAGAAATTCAGGTTACTGCAAATATCATGCTGATGATATTTGTTTTCACAAAACAGGTTTTAGGGGTAATTCTATCAGTAAAATTAAGGGGTTTTGCATGAAACTACTGTTTACATTTCTGACATCTGAGAGAAATTTCCACAGTTTTTTTTTAAAGTCGATGAATTCTAAGTAAAAAATATGTTTTGTTTTTTTTTCGATAATATGAGCTGTTCTCGAGACATGGGCCTCTCAGGAAATTAATGTTTAAGTTGTTATTCACTTACTAAGAGAATAATTTTGACTAACTTCTTTAGTGAGAACGGCTTTCATCTTATCGAAAAAACACAAGACGAAATTCATCGTACATCATGCAAAAATGGCTTAATATAATTACCGCTAACTTCAATAAATGTGTTCTGAGCTAATTCCAGATTATTAATTACATCAAGCCCTAAATTCATTATAATTTCACTCCCAATCATACATTCATCGTGCATCATGCAAAAATGGCTATAAGCATCACGAAGTTAAGAATTACAATTATTTATGGTACCTTATGCCTTGTATATTGTGTAGCAGAAACCATTTTTATATAAATGTCATTTTTGACTTTTCAGTTGAAAATTTTATAATACTTCGAAACAAAAACTTTTAGGGTTTGGATTCTAAATATACTCACATATACCCACCCTTGATATTTTAAATTTGATGATTTCACTATGTGTCAATTTCTAGTATATTTTCATTTTGATTGCTTGATTTTGAACCTTCGAAAAACATCGTAAAAAGGTCGTATGTATTCTCAAGCTCGAAGACTCAGTTCGTTATAAAGAAACAATTTGTAAACCAAATTTCATGTGAATAACTCTCGTGGTTTCCGAGAAAATCAATTGTCTAACCGATCCGATATTTTGTGACTAGAGAGACCACTGAGTCAAAATCAATAAATGAATGTTTTTGTTATACCTGCACGTGGGTGGGCGTGGAAGTGGATAGAATGAAAGCATTATCTGTTGTGTTGAAGATTCTCCAACCCAGTTTTGAGTACCGCATCTACAGGTGGTCCGTAAAGAATGAACGTTGGAACAAACTTTCTGTTTATCTACTTTAGAGGTCGCAAAAGATAAAGCTTTCGAAAGAAGCTAGGTCAAGAAAGCTATCGGAATTTCGATGGGGCCATCCCTTATCATAAAAAATATTTCCATTCCATTATTTTTTCTTGTCTTTAGTTAGTCATCCAAATCCGGATTCCACTTGGTTTATATAAGAATTTCTTCTTGAATTCTTCGAGAATTCGAATAACAGAACATTACATCGGTATATGTGGTCTCCACGGGCGAATTTGGAGTATATATATTTTTTTCGTTATTCTACTTCTAATTTCTTTGATTTTGAAGACGAAATTTTGCACAAAGCTTGGAATTGTTAATTTATTATACCAACACGCAAAATTTTAATCAAATTCCAACCGGATTTTGATATTTTCACTCAAATATCAGTTTTTTTTTCAGAATTCTCTTGAATTTTCTATGGTTTCGACGTTCTGAACGTTATCCAAACAAAATTTCGAACAAGAAAAAACGCAAAATATCATCCTGTTCGGACATGTAATTATGGAAATATTATTTTCGATACTACCCTTGAATTTTCATTGGTATTCATTATTGTGTTAGCTTGAAATTTTACATGAAGCTTGATACTTTAGTTTCATATCTACACGAAAATACAAATTGGGTAATTTCTCAGAGTAATAAACATAGATAGAGGGAGCATTATGTCAATTTCAGTGAGCAAATTTTGTCCCCAACATGAACTATCAAATTTGATATGAAGTGCGCGGAAATGAAAACATATCAGTGATGAATTTCTCCACAAAGAACGCACTCCTTATGTCCGATTGTGAATCAACGTTTCATATTAACTCAAAATATATTGGAATGAATACCTAAATATATCAGAAATTCAGAAAATAAACTTCAAGCGCGCCAAACGACGTGAAACAAGCGATGACACTAGGAAAGCAAACGTTGCCAAACCTTGGATATCAGTAGGTAGATACAGAGAATAATAAATAATATGCTTACTATAAATTCGACAATTAGGAAAAATATGGGATTCCAAATTTTCAAATTTGTATATTTAATCGGGAATCACTCAAATAAATATATTTCATTCATTACATTCATAACGATATAGTAAAATTGTGAATTTGAAAATATATCACAATCCGACAACGTAATCTAACCATGTTGGGGGCATGTACAAATTGCGTATATTCCCTCTATCTATGTTTATTACTCTATGGTCATAAATAATGTAAATCAAACCTTATCGTTTGAGTCCATTTCCGGCTCAAAATTCAAAAATCACACACATTGCGACGAAATAATACAGTACTCAGAAAAGCAATTGAAAAATCGTCTATGTAAGAAATTAAATTAAATTTGCAATCCCTCATTGAATGTTTTGTCTAAGAATCAAAACCAAGTAACTTTATATTTTGAATGTTTGAAATTTTTTTTTTTAAATTGAAAAGAACACAGCAGAAAAAGACTGGCATTACACAGCGTGTGATGGAAAACCAGGTAAAGCAACCTGTGTCACATAGACTGTTTCTTAAATGACTATCATCGCTTATGTGAATTCCAAATATGGCGTAGAAGCGTGCTTGGGAATTCGAAGGGCAAAAAATTGACAACAATCTGGGGACATCGGTTCGATCGGCTACCAGGTTGGTTTCTGAAACGTCCGAAGATTTACATAAGAATGCTGAGAGTTTTTATCCCAACTGCAATCTCGAAACAAGGAAAGTTTTACATTTGGTCGTCTGTCGGTCGATTCACTGAAGTCCCCATATTCGAAAAGAAAGAACCCATCTTATTATGTTGAAAGAGGGAATAAAATAAACCAAACCGATGTTTAAAACTTACAGTATATTTCGTAGTGTACCCGTTGCGTGTTTTTGTAAATGTAAGAGCAGCTCTGGAAAATTGTCTTTCAACAGGAGCGGAAGATGCTGATAAAAATCCTTGACCATTTTGGCCAAGTTTGGAAAGATATTTTTGAAACTACCAAAATCTACCAATAGATTTCATAGAAATGTGAGAAAACTACTAATAAAGTCATACTGGCGAATGCACCAGTCTCTCGGCGCTCGAGGAATCCCCTTATTTAGTCTCAGCGCGCACGAGTTTGCAGAAATATATACCGGCCTGCGACGCGTGCATATCGAGCTCAAGTAATATCACGTATCTTGATATCAAGTCAAGCAATAAATATCTATAATCAAGTCAAGTCAAGCCCAAGTATGTAATTTTTCACGAGCTTGATTTTCAAGTCAAGTAGTTGGTTAAAATGACAAGCTACTTGGCTCGATGAATCCCTACATTAGAGCCAAATTTCTTTCCCTGGAGTATCTTTTAACAGTTGTCGATAGAGCACAATCTGAATAACAATTATCCAGCTATTGCTTTGCTTTTACTTTGCTTGTATTTTTCCCATAAAAAAATAGTGTTGTATCAATAAACGAAACTTTTTTCGTCGATCTGTCGATCTTATAACAGATTCAACAGGAATTAACCAACTTGAAACGTTGCAGAAATGAAAAATGCGATCATATAACACCCCTAACTTATGGAACTTAACCAACTTGAAACGTTGCAGAAATGCAAAATGCGGAAGACATACCCGTACGCAGAGTAATTTGAAAAGTATCGACTTTTCGAATTTTCCCTGAGAAAGATCTCATTTTCTGAGGCACTCCTATCAAAAGTATCATTGAATTCAACTTTCACCATTTTCATCTGTTCACATACCACATGACCCATTTTTTATCCTAATAAATCAAACATAACCATCGGATTTAAACATCAAATATCTCTTACAGATGTGAAACACGCCCAGGGCCTGAATATGTCATCCGACACTACCAATTTGGAGATAAAGGAAATTTCACTCTTATTCAGCATCATTATTGGGACGAAAGCTGTTCTTCTCCGAAGCTCACAGTTACAGCAAACGGGCGTCTGACACTGAGAAATTCCTTAATTCAACCAGGGGCCAGTACCGGATATCCAAAACTTCGAAATATCACCATCATCCCTCAAGATGTCAACGCAGCAAAGGAATTGGATAGACTGGTAGCAGCTAGATGCCCAGGTTAGTTATCATTTGGAAAACCTAATCTTATTCCCTTAACATTTCTCTCAATAATGGACTAGTTTTCATTTTTTTGTTAAGGATTAATTCTAAAAATTTAAGTAAAATGAAACAAAAATGTGGAAGAATCATTGAAATATCTCTAGAAATGAAAAAGTTATGGGACTTTGAAGTTGCGCTTGGAAGAATAATTTCATAGCGTCTAGTGTGTGACGTCACGCCACTTACACGAGGCGACTGGTATTCGCAGAGTGCTTACAATTCATTGGTGTACAATCACTTGTGCCGTTCGTGTCGTGTTTTGTTCGTTACTTTTTTCTCTTTTTACTTTTTACTCCTCACATAAATATGTTTTGCCATTAATAATGGATAGACTTCAACAACCAGTACTCAACTACAAACTGTTTATGAAACGTTTTTTCAATAAATCATCGTTATAAGTTGAACCATGATGAAGCAAATTCAAAAGTAGATACTTACTTGAAAAGTTTAACTCCTTTTATTTCAGCACTGACATAAGATGGATTTGAAGAAAAAAACTCCATCACTGCGAATATATCTATTTTAGGCAAATTGTCACTTTGTCCTTTCACGAAGCCTTCTTCCATTATGGTGACATAAAAACAAAACTCGAGTTAAAACTACATTGTACAACTACAAACGGAGCGAGAGCCTTGGCGCGGCTAAGTATTTAAACGTAATTTATGGTGTAGCGATCACAGGCCAGTGGCGTGACGTCACAGACGAGTCGAAGACCAAAGACGTTCCGCGCTTAAATACGTAAATTTAAATAATCTATTTCTCAGTCATTTATTGATGGATTTTCAGAATTTTTTCACTGATTTATCAGTTTTGCTCTATATTTTAATTCTATCGTGTCAAATATAGTATTATCAACATCACTAAACTAGTCCATTATCACCTGTTCCGTTTGAAGTTTGAAGTGTTCCTTATGAAATATACGGGGTAGCCCAGATAAAACTATCCAGGCGGATATTCCCTTTTTTATGTGGGCCACTCTAAAAAACTGATATAACTAATTCTTTTATTTATAGGTCAGTACTGGAAGACTTGGAGACGTTACGAAGAACACCTGGTCTTCGAGAATAAAAATATGGCTAGAAGAAAACCCTCTGCATACTTGTCACCAATCAACAACTACCACTCTGTAAACAGCCAGAGGAATGTCCTCCACGCATCCGGTCACATATCTTGCTTAGGCTCCCTCAAATGGGCCTTTAACGAGATCAAGCTCTTAAAAATCCAACTGAGACCAATCCCGAACAGCCGGATCAAAAAAGTGAAGGAGATGAAGATGGAGCTCCTCCTTGGAGACATCCACAGCAACGCACATCTCAGAGAGGTTTACAACCCAACCAGTTTCCAACAGCCACTAGTGAAGCACGTAGAAAACGAGTTTGTTACCGTCAATAAGCATCCATACTTGATCAGGAACACGAACAGCATCATGTCGAACGTCTTTACCAACCCTAAGAACCCGCCTCATCTGTTGGTCAAGCTGAAACTCCCCCCTTACATTTGGGGCGAATGGACATCCACCAGGTGTGAGATCAGGAACATGGGGCTCTACTTGAAACGGCTGTTCTACTTCTACTCAGAAGACTCCACGTGGATTGGTGAACATAAGTTCTACGCTGATCCTTTCTGCAGCGTTGTCAAGTTTTCGGTTACTGCTGCCGGTTACTTGGACATCGCAGGGGAGAGCAAGATCATCCCGGGATCCTACGATATCGACTTCAACATAGAAAAGGCTAGCCTTACCGTTATGGACCAGAGGATGGTGAGCGATATGCACCTTACCAACACCTGTGGTCTTGACGAGTGGGTGGTTAACGTACCGAAGGAACTCAGCTCGACCAAAGGTTGTCCTCAGCTGGGAATAGTCCTTCCGTCTGTTCTCCAGGACATTGTGAAGATCGAGATGGATTTCGTTGGGTCCTTATTGCTTTTCTTGGGTCAGTCGGATAGTGATAACTTGCCTAGTTCGATGAAAGAAAGGCCTACTGCGTTTCAGCCCCCTTTGATGAAGTGTGGTGATGTGGCTACTTATTCTCAGGAGCTTAGGGATATTTTGTATGATGATTTGGAGTTTAGTAGTGGTAATTCCAGGTTCTTGCATATCCAACTGCTAGTTGTTGCGTTATTAGTAACAGTTTTGAATGTTTTGCGGTGAAAACTGATATAGAATCGAATTTTATTGTGTAAATATTGAGTTATCTGTGATACTAGGTAGATGAATTTTGTACAATTCTTTAATTTAATTCAGGTAGTTAATCAGTTATGACAAACTATTCTTGTGGATAGAATTCCTTTGAATTGAAAGCATTTGGTGAATATCTTGATGAAAATCACCAACATATTTGAAGAAAACATGAATATGAGGTTTATCTCTCAGTTGGAAGTTGTCTCTAAGACCCAATTTCCACTTTCTTAAAATTATATGAAACATTCATTCTTCTACAATCATATCAAGAAAGATATATATTTTCTCATAAGAAAAAACAAATTTGAAGAGAGACAACATATTATTCTTTGTAACATAAAATTGGTGAATTTCACAAAATTGATAAATCCAAGGCAAGAGTGTTCCAAGTACCAACATATAATAATAAAATATAACCATGAATCGGTGTGAAACTAAGATAATCCCGCACAATTTGGTTCTACCTACAAGGTATGGCAGAATTAACGGGAAAATAAATACTATAAAATTGTGTTGTCCATATAAAGCTGAGACTGTTATATTGAACAAATATTCTCAATTTGACCTATAATATATTTTATTACCGACATTTTATGGCCGATATGTTTTGGGTGGGACAGTCTGTATATTAAATATAGAAACCAGTGATAGAAAAATTTGTGAATATTGTATATATTAGACTGTAAGAACTTTTATTTATTACTTCCCAATAAATACAAAAGTTGAATATTACCAAATGTTTAATTGCATCTCTTGAAATTTTTCTTTCACAGCACGATGATCGATTGAATCTAATAACTATTTTCAGTCATACACCCAGTTGCAGGAAAGTTCATTAAAATGTAATACCGTCATTAAAATTTTAATCCTCCAGTAAAAGAAGCCTATTGCCTACCTGCACCGTTTAATGGAAGGTTAAAATTTTAATGCGGCATTAAATTTTGATAAACATTACTGTTACTGGGTTATTGTCTTTTAAACGATGTTTCGCCTACAACCATAGACTACCACAAATACAGAAGGCATCTTGAGATGTTTCTTGTTCGAGTTGCATCCACCGTTAAGAAGAAGCTAATAAGTTCTTATTCAAATTTTATGTGAAAGCTCTCAAAGAATCAAAAAATTTCAAAAATTTGAAATTTTTCCGAAATTGTCATGCTTATGAATGTCATTGTTGTAGTTGATGATAAAATTTACAGAAATCAACCTCAAATCTTAATGATATAATTAAATCGAATACCACCAAGGAACGATGTTCCTACCTAACCTAACCTAACCTAACTATGAAATGAGTGGTGTGGTGATCAAACACCAGAGGGAAGGTTCATAGACAATTCAATGAATAAAATGAGTAATTTTGAGCAAAGAATTGACCAGGTCCGGTTAATTTAGTAAAATAATGTTCATTCAGGTGTAACCTCCTGTAGTGGCTCATTGTGTGCCCGAGAGATGGCGTCATGAGCTGCACATCTCTCGGAAGTTCGGAACTACGTGAGATATGTTATGTCTTTTTTGGCCACTTAATTTTTATAATAACATTGTCACTATGCTCCGCTAGGTTGATGAAGGTTAATATAGGTAGCACGGAATACCATACATGCTCTGATAGAGGGCACACTTTAAAAATTGCTTGAGAATGCCTGACCAAACCCCAAATAAAATAATTAGGAGCTCCTTCTAAAATCCAATGTTGATTGGTAATAAATTTGTTCTAGGGAGCAATTCTTCTACCATCATTCCACTACAAATTATAAATTTTCCATGAATGATTAACTACTCGCTATCATCTCATCATAAATGATTCCTACTCTTTCCTAATACGCACTTTGAAAGATTATTTCATTTGATGACGACCATTCATAGATTGAAAATGTTATCTGGTATTTAACAGTAAGTATGGATGTATAATTGAGAAGACTTTCATTCCTCCCTTCATATTAAGTAAGGGTTAATCAACCTGCCTAAAGTAACCCTTGAAACATGCTGACAAATAATGACCAATAAAAAGATTGATGCAATTGAGAACAAAAATCGCAGAAATATATGACTTTTCAATGAATTGTAATTATCATAAGTAAATTTAATACAGTGTATTTCTAGGGCAAATAAGTTTATTTGATAAGTTCATTGTTTCTACTTCTGTTTGATGGAGCCTTTCAGTATGTCCACGGAAACGAAACAGTCAATGCATCGCAATTTAAAGTTTTCGTGGCATTGAGTATTATTCCATATAGAATTTCCAAAAATTGCAAAAAATGTCGTTTCAAAATTTATCTTCCTTAGTTACCACCGTGATACCGGATCTGATTGCTAACCGTAAAACGATATCATTCTTTTGGTATGACTACCTGCTCTTTTCTATAGTCTTGGGTTTCAGCTCTCTAATAGGAATATTTTTCGGTTGTTTTCATAATCAGGACACAAAGAAAGAATATCTGTTAGGTGGAAAGCGAATGAATGTGTGGCCAATAGCAATATCTCTAGTTGCAAGGTAAGTAGATGTCCAAAATTAGATTTAAAAAATACTGAAAAACGATATGGTTTGTTATTTCTTACATCGTGAATAATATTTCAAATTATTAAAAATAGCGTCCCACAAAAATGAGAAAACTTGGACCATAAGATATTATCTAATACATATGCTTGAAACAGTCTTAACTTATGGACACCAGATATTTTTCTATCGGCTCTAGTTTCTGAGATACAGTTTAATATTCATTGAATTATACTTGAATCAACCTTCTTATCTTCACTAATTTTAAAGTCAGGACCATCCATTCCTTGGTCGTACTCAATATGGTATATTATTATTGATTATACGCAAGTGAAGTTTTGCTACGATTTTGTGCAAATTTAGATTTTCGTCGTTTTATATTAGGTGTACAACTTTGCTTCCGCCGTTTTGCAATAGATAGCTGTAGTGGTAAGCTTAGATATTTGTAAACATAACGCCATTGAAATATTAGTCGATTTGTGTCTGCATCATAAAATTACTTTTGATTAAACATATCAGTTTTCTACTTTAATATGAAGAAATCTGGCTGAGGCTCATCGAATGCTCTCAAATACCTATAGTGAGGCAGCTATTAGTGAAAAAACGTGCGGAGAGTGGTTTCAACGATTCAAGAACGGTGATTTTGACGTCGAAGACCAGTATGGCGGTGGAAGAGAGAAAGTTTTCGAAGATGTAGAATTGGAGGCATTACTTGATCAAGACTCGTGTCAAACGCAACAAGAATTGGCAGGATCATTGGAAGTGACGCAACAAAAACCATTTCAAAACGACTGAAAGTCATGGGAATGATGCAGAAACAAGGAAATTGGGTGCCTTACGAGTTTAAGCCGAGAGATGTTGAATGGCGTTTGTTTGAAAGTGAACATCTGCTTGCGAGGCAAACACAGGGATTTCTGCATCGCATGGGGATATCCCGGCCATGCTTCCACGTCGACGGCCAAACCGAATATTCACGGTACCAAGGTCATGCTCAGTATTTGGTGGGACCAGCTCCGCGTAGTGTATTATGAGTTGCTAAAACCGACTGAAACAATCACAGACGATCGTTATCGAACGCAATTAATGAGTTTGAGCCGAGCATTGAAAGACAAACGGCCGCAATACAACGCAATACATAGTGATTTTACACCATGACAGTTCTCGACCTGATGTTGCGAAAGTGGTCAAAAAATACTTGACATACTAGTCCTACCCCACCCGCTGTCTTCTCCAGATGTTGCTCCCTCGGACTATCACTTATTTCGATAAATGGAACACGGCCTGGCTGACCAGCATTTCCAGTCTTATGAAGAAGTAAAAAATTGGATCGATTCGTGGATGGCTTCGAAAGATATCCAGTTTTTTCAACGCGGGATTCGTACGCTGCCCAAAAGATGGGAGAAAGTAGTGGCCAGCGATGGACAATTTTTTGAATCATAAACGTATAACCAGTTTTTTACAATAAAGCCTCGAATTTCGAGAAAAACGGCGGAAGCAAAGTTTTACGCCTATGTATTATAGTAAAGTATCAAATAACTGAATTAAAACAATGACATGAGCATACATAGCGTAGCTATGTAAATCATCCAGATGTTTTTTGGTATGTATGTGGCAAATGCACTACAAAAGAAAGTGGGAATAGTTATTTATAATACAAGTGCAGAAGGCATTGATATTCTTCCACGAGTTTTTGAATGAACGAGTGGTAGAATGAGCCTTCTATACGAGTATTATACATTATTTTCTCTAATTCATTGCATTCTTATTGAAATTAATGAAATATTTCCATAAATATCATTTAGTGAATTTTGCATTGAAAAATGTGTGTTGGCAGAACTGATTTCTTTAAGACAAATTAATGAATTGACAGATAAAGCCGTGGCGGAAAGTTCGGAGTACCAACATATAATAATAAAATATAACCATGAAAACTGTGCGTTTCTGATATATTCTCGCACGATTTTGTTCTACAAGATGTGGAAGAATGAACGGAAAAACCACAGAATTAGAGACTTCTGACTTTGGGAAAAGAGCTCAACTTGAATATTTTGGCATTATTGTAGGGGATCAGGATAAACCTTGGGCTACATTTCGTTTGTAAAACATTTGTTTTACATTTACGACAGTATATAGTCGGAAAGTGCCTTAATTTTAGTGTATCAATAGCTTGAAAAGAACCGGAAACCCATCTAGACGATTTGCTATTTTTTGTTTTGTCTTGTAAGCGGTGGTCGAGTAATCTTCGTTTTAGAAACCTCTGAAGATGCTTACCGCAGTAGTAAGCGAAACCTCAGGTGGAAAACCTATTAGAGCACTTCTTAAAATGTCCGGAATTTTTAAATTCTATTGATTCCATTTTCATTTTGCTGCATAAATAAATACCTAACTCACAATGAATATTTTCTAGCCATACCTCAGCAATCACAGTCCTTGCAATACCTGCAGATGTGTACAGATATGGACTCGGTTTCTGGCAAGGATGCATTTCCTTATTTCTCTTGCATTTCACCACTTCATACGTTTTCCTGCCAGTATTTTATAGGCTAGAATTGACAAGCATTTACGAGTACCTAGCGATGAGGTTCGATGAGAAAACCAGAATGATGGCCTCAGCAATGTATGCCATCTCATTGTTGCTATACTTGCCTATCGTTATTTACATACCCTCTCTTGGATTTGCTACAGGTGAGTACCTAGTATAAAATATTTATTTTAGCGATGGCAAGTTACGGATGGCGAATCTGAGATGCCAAAACTGCATCAACTTCGAAAGCGCACACAAAACCAGGCACTTTCTAAAAGTTTTCAATCTGTCTCTATGTAGCTGATGGACACTGCGCAAAAAAATTAACGCACATTATGGAAATCTCAAATTTATTCTACAACTGAAGGTGTTCTCAATGATAATTATTTTTATCAGAATTATGCATGCATATGTTATCCACTTTCAACGTTTTTCTTCAATACAGATGTAATTTTCCCAGCAGGAATAAAAAAAGATGAGATTATCAGATTTTGAATGTATTGGCTCCATTCTGAAATCAGTTGTTCTCGATCAATTCTAGTGATCAATAGTTTTTCTTTCGTTTGATTTTCTACACTCGATCGCTATGCAACGCGAAACACGCAATTTGACCCAAGAGGAATGTGCCCAAGCGGTAGTTTTGCGAGAAGAAGTGTGGACATACACAAGAATTGCAGAAAGGTTTGGAGTTTCCCATACAAGTGTGTCCAGAATGTTGCAGCGATTCAGAGAGACAGGTATGAATGTCCGAAGACCAGGATAGAGTAGACCACGGGTAACAACTGCCATTCAAGAACGTTACTTGAGAGTTTCTTCGTTGAGACAACGGTTTGCAACCGCTCGGCTCCTTCAAATCAGCTTGAGCAAACTCATGGGGTGCAAATTAGCACTCAGACAATAAGAAATCGCCTCAGAGAATATGATTTAAGGCCTCGTGTCGCGGCAAGAGGCCCGGCTCTTACCCCAGCCCATCGAAGGGCGCGTTTAGATTTTGCGAGAGAGTATATCCATTGGGAAGAGGCTGATTGGGAAAGAGTTCTCTTCACAGATGAGTCTAGATTCTGCCTCTACCATTGTGATCGACGTTCCCTTGTATACAGACGTCCACATGAAAGATATGCTCAGTGCAATTTCCTGAATACTACTGGTTTCGGGGGAGGATCGATTATGGTATGGGGTGGAATATCTTTGACTGCTCGCACAGACCTAGTGGTCGTTGATAATGGAGCTATGAATGCTGATAGGTATATAAGGAACATTCTTGAAGAGCATGTAGTGCCATTTGCCCCATACATTGGTGAAAATTTCATTTTTATGGACGATAATGCCAAACCCCATCGTGCGCGCATCGTTCAGGAGTACCTTGAAGAGGTTGAAGTCTCTCGAATGGAATGGCCAGCAAGAAGTCCAGATCTCAATCCGATTGAGCAGGTTTGGGGCAACCTCAATAGAAGGCTGAGAAGTTCAGAAAATCATCCAGAGACTCTTAATGACTTAGGAATCCAACTCAGAGAAATCTGGGAAGGATAAGATCAGAACATTTTAAGATCACTCATTTTGAGTATGAACCGTCGTTGCCGAACTGTAATTAACGCAAGGGGTGGAAATACCAAGTATTAAATCACTTATCAGCATTCCAGTATTTTGAAAATTGTTTATTTCTCTTCTTTCACATGAGATTCGGTGAAATCCTGAATTTTTCTTCCATTTAATGTGTCTTGTTTCGTTCAAAACCTTCCCGAGAGAACATAAAAAATAAGTTATAAAGTCAATGTAGGGTTAACTTTCATTAAAATTGAGATTTTCAGAATGTGCGTTAATTTTTTTGCGCAGTGTACTTATTAGAGATATTATAGTTAAAAATCTCGAAAAGGAAGCATTTTGAAGAAAAATGGTTCGAATGAATTATTGACCAACTTTTTATTCGAAACCTTTTTCCATAAAATGTTTCCTTTCCGAGATTTTTAACTGAGTCAACTTGAAAAAAATCACCCACCATTTTCCTTCTGATAGTATTGAAAAGTTTATTTTCACAGTGAAGTAAAATGCGTCAATTTCAAAATGTATTGTTTCATCACGGTTCAACCGATTTTCGCATTCGTGTCGTCACTGATAAGATAATCTTTCTCAACAAATTTGATCGTGTACGCTGTCGTAATAGAGTATTTACTATTGTCATAGATAACAGTTCTTTAAATCCTGCCTTAACCCAAATCAAATTAAAAATCAATGAATTACGTTTTCAAATTCTTTAGTTACAGGACATTATTTACTTTCCTGATTTTCTGTATTTCCTAAAACATGTTTCCAAAATCTCACCAAATATGTGTTTTATTCGTTCAATATTTGACAGACGCACACAAGATACCAAAGAATACGCGATTATCTACAAATTCAGAGATACTAGACAAGGTATTGATAGCAAAGTTGGAAGAGAAAGATCGCTAGCAGAAGTTAAATTATTATTATTTTCAACAAAATATAGACCAATACAGGCCATGAAAAAAAATGCTTTTTTAAATTCGTATTCATGCACATTTTTCACAAAATTTCGTTATTTAATAATCAGTCTACAAAGTTAAATACCATGATATACCTTACCATATTTGATATATACCATAATATAATACTTGCCACATAGGTATCAAATTTATACCTATAGGTACCTACTTCATTTCATTGGTATACAATTTTTTTTCTAGCAACTGGAATAGGTGTACACGTAGTGGCGCCAATTGCTTGTGGAATATGTATTTTTTACACAACTATCGGTGGTCTGAAGGCTGTAGTTTGGACAGATACTTTTCAATTCACCCTCACAATTGGATGCCTAATAGCTGTTTTGTGGTTAGGATTGGGAAAAGTTGGTGGATTCTTTTCCATGTGGAACACTGCCGTTGAAGGTCACAGACTCGATGTGAGGTGAGTGAAGCCTTCATTTTGTTTATTTTCAACAAATTATGATAGATATGAATTTTTTTTAATCGAGAAAAATTTTTTATGATTTTGCGGTTCGTCTAAACATCCGCTTTTGGGTAAACGATAATGTTTCTAAAGTGGCGATGGGACACAGTAACAAGGCCTTCACAAAACTCTTTCTCCGAATTCACACAATCTCTGGCCTTCTAAAAAATTCCGCAGTTAGTGATGATAATTTTTTTATGTCTTCACTGCCAGATTCACTGTAATACTTAATTTTTTATTTAGGTAATGTATTTTCAGTTTTGACCCAGATCCCACTCAGAGAGATGGATTTTGGTCAGTTGTTATTGGCTTGACTTTCATGTGGACTGCTCAAAACAGTATCAACCAAGGATGCATTCAAAAGTTCCTGGCCCTGCCAAGTATGAGTGATGCCAAAAAGTAAGAAGAATGTTAATTTTGAGCTTTCCATTAATTCGATAAACTGCTGTCAGTGGCGCCTTCGCCATTTTGCAACGGATATTTCATTAAATTAAAATAAACCATGCAGGGTGCTCTAAATTTGAGGTTCAAACGGAAATGACAGATTCCTTGGATCATTAAAAAAAGTCCTATGAACATGGATCGGCAAACGCTTTGTTTTCGAGCGTTGAAGTTTGATTCTTCAAATTCAATTTTTTTTCTCATAGCACCTTCTGTTCAGAAGCTATTCAACTTAAATTTGGCATGAATATTCCAATTTGAAGTTGTCATCATGTGATATGCTAATTTTGAATGCAAATCTACAGGGTGATATTTTTTCTGGAACAGTGCCCCCTTCTTTCCTCCTGAACTTTTTCTTGATGGACCACTGGTAGTTTAGAAATATGTAAAAAGAAACTTTGATCTAGTACTACACTTTTTGGTTACTTTTTCGGAGTTTTTTCGTATCTGCTACCGATTTTGAGAAAAAATTTATAACAATTCTCTAGTAATCCCCAGGAGAATCCAAATTATTATAACGATCCAGTTAATAAGCTGTGATCAATAAATCATTATTTGTCAGTTTTGGTACTTGTTCACCCAATCTGAAGCAAAGATTAATAAAGATTCAATAAACTGGTATAATCATCACAAAAAAGGGACTGAAAGAAACACCCTGTATCTCCATAACAAAGAGTTTTCGAGCCCATGTTTATAGGACTATTTTTTCTTGATATTACTCAAGGAATCTCTCATTTTCCTTTGTACCTCCAGTTCAGGAACAACCTGTATATCACCTTAATTACTGTTAAAATTGGAAAGAAAACTTTCATGTCTTAATTTTTCTCATACCATATCCATTTCATTTTGTTATATTATTTACCAATCAAAATGTGAAATACGAATTTAATACAGTTTTTTTTAATTTCAATTCATTAAATACAATAGTTTATTCATTTATTTACTATTATTTAGTTACTGACATAAGGGTGGCCATTGCAGAACATTCATAGCTTATAGTTCTGTTCAGTTGAAAACCAGAGCCAAGTAAATGAGGAACTGAAATATATTCATATCATTACAGATCTTGCTTCATATATAGCCAAGGATGTATCATAGCTAAAACTTTGAGCATTCTTATTGGATTAACAATGTACGCAATCTATGCTGGATGTGACCCATTCTCTACTAAAAAGGTGGAAAGGAATGACCAACTAGTTCCATACTTCATTGTGGGTATTGCAAGTAGTGCCCCAGGATTAGCAGGACTTTTTTTCGCAGGCGTTTTCTGTGCAGCTCTGAGGTAAATTTCAGCTTAAAATTCATTTCATGTTTAAATTTTTGTTTATTTTCAGTACATTATCTGCAAATCTGAACTGCGTGGCTGGAACTTTGTATACTGACTTTATCTCTAAAGTGTTGAATCCCAACACTTCAGAAAAAGTGGCGAGTAATATTCTGAAATTACTTGTTGTTATAGTCGGTGTTTGTGGTTGCTTGATGATATATATTATTGAACAACTGGGAGGAGTGGTACAGCTAAGTATTAGTTTGAAAGGTATTGCTGATGGACCACTTCTAGGAGTTTTTATGATGGGTGTGTTAAGCCGGAGAATTAATTCTAAGGTAAAATTTATTGCTGGTTCCCGTTTCAGTTCATGTATGTTAATGATAGAATTGAAGTCCCCAAAATATCGTGTTTACAAATGCACAATGTAAAATATCGGTAGAAGCTGAAAGCAGTTAAGGCTGTTACAAGGAATTGTTTAAAAATGAAGGAAGTTCAATTTTTACTGCAAAACTTTTCTTTTCTCCCATTAAATATTTTTATTCGTGCATTTTTTATCAGTTAACATCTTTTTATCATTTTCTGTAATTGTTATAATTTACAGGGTGCTTTTTATGGAGCACTCATCAGTATGCTGTTCATGTCATGGTTTTTCATGATGGTGAAATATTATGAAAAAATGGGACACCTGAAGCACCCACCCAAACCTCTTTCTGTAGCCAATTGTACCTACGACTTCAATTTCAACGAGACATAGTAAGTTTTCATGAATGTATCAAATGATAAGCAAAAAATTCATCTAAATATCACTTAATAATCCCTCATTTTTATTCAAAATTGGTTAAATATTATTATTGACAAAATAAAGAAAGTTTTGATTCAAAAATATATGAACACTCTTCCTATTATCCAATCATTGATTGAATTTGTTGAAAGTTGACCAATCATGTATTTAATACCAACTTCAATTTTATAGGTTGTTTGAATTTTGATATATTTCTCACAATCAATATTTATTCAATATTCACCTTCAAATTGAAAAGAATTCTATGATTTTTTTAATGTTTTTCAGCACTGCAACACCCCCAATATCAGATGACAATATATTTTACTTATTCAAAGTGAGCTTTTACTATTACACTATGATCGGCGCATTGATGTGCTGTTTGATTGGTTCATGCATCAGCTTTTTCACAAACAAAAAAGATGATCCCTTAGTACCTAAGAAATTGTTATGCCCCTTAGTTCATTGGATGTATGAAGATGAGGTAGATGAGGATGAACAAGAAAACACAAAGAAGGGAGATTACTTCAATGTACAACAATTTGATACCCACAAAGCATAAGGAAAAAGGGTTTCGATGAAAAATGTATAATTCTTTAAGTTGAGTGCCTTCAGTTCAGAATAAAATATTTTTTTTAGTTTCTTTTTTACTTTTGAATAACTGATTAATAGCTAACCAAAATAGAAATATTAGCATGTAATTTTAATGAAACTTAGTTTGATAAAGATCAAATGCTTATCATTCAACATTTATCTGATTTTATTGAAAATTCATATTACAAATGTAATAAATATCGAAATGAGAAAAAAAACTCATAACATACTATTGATCTTGAGAAGAAGTTCCTTCATCTTGTTCCATTTCTTGTTGTTTCTTTGCTTCTAAAGTCTGAAGCTGTTCTAAGGTGAGTAAGGATACTCCCAACTGATCTTCTCTAGTGAATGGCTGTGCCATTTGCCTCAACCACCTTTTGGCAAGCTGAAATCAAACATAATATTCATTACGAGGAAACGGAAAATGTTATTTTGCATCTGATGAAACGGCAATCAAGATTTCAAATGAACAGTATATTCTTCTCACATTATTATTGAAATATCAATCCATTTATTCAATTTTTTATTTCTATAAAATGAACATTAGATTACTTTTTCATTAAATAAATTCTTCATTGTTATGCATCAATAAGACTGTATTTTTTCAAATGGTTCATTATTATCACATCACATCCTTTATTCAGACATATTAATTATTTATAACAATTATTTCTAATTTTTTCTACTGAGAATACTAAATAATAATTAATCAAAATACTAATAACAATATCTACTACTTCGATAAACTAACCTGTACACCTTCTTCGGTAGATAAGTTACAAAGTGAATCTTTCAAATGTTCTTGAATCCATTTCGGTAACTTTGTTCGTTTATCGGCTCTAGAAAATCTTTTGTCTGCAAATACCATAATACCGTAATCTGTTTTACCACGAATTGCTCGCCCCACACATTGAGCAGCATGTCTCATGGCATCAAAGGTCAAGAAATCATTCTCCCTAATCTGAAAAATTATTATTTAATCATTACCAAAGTCTTCAATTAATTTCATTAAAAAACTTCATCTGGAAATAGTGCATATAACTTTGTAATTAATGAACTAAACAGAGGTGAAATATTAAAAATTGATAACAAAAACACTAGAAAAATGTCCCACAAAATACAATGAATGAAGATTTCCATATCTCTACATATTTTTGGATTTATGAAAATTTACCAACAAAAATAAAAAACCGAGATTCGATTATAAAAACACCCACCTGGAATTGATCTCTCAAATAGTCCAGTCTGGCTTTTAAAATCCTAGACTGGGTGTAGACATAAGGGATTCCAAACATAAGAACACATCTACCTAAATGATGATCGAAATCGACCCCTTCAGAAACTTTACCTCTCGCTACTGAAAGTAATACTGCTCCTCTTCCAGATTCACAAGCCTAAGTAAACACAAATAATATTAATATGAATTTTGTTTTCAATAAATATGATAGGGTTCAGTGAATAAAAGTCAATTGTACTCAAAAAAGCATCATAATAGATCAATTAGGATGCATCTAGGGAATCCAATCCCTCTGAAATTCTGCGGATCAAAATTGTAGGATTTTCATGCGGGACCTGCGGGATTCAATATTAAAATTGCATGTTAGACAATAAAAGCGCAAACGTCAAAGAAAGCAATAAACCAATCATAAGTTACGGACGAAGATGCAAAACAAGTTACTGTTGAAACTACACTATGATTCATGATCAGCATTTTGAAAAGTCATTATAACTCGACTTAAAAAAGAAATGGTTGAAGCTTTATTTTCTAGAATAAAAGATGAAATTCCCAAGGCTGCAACTTCTCCTGGACGTGAGCTACGCCCTTGAAACCTCCCTATGTTTCAGATCAGAACCCGATGTTCAAAAAACGTTTTTATTTGAGGGGTCTGTGAGGAATAATTTAGGAGATAAAACGATTTTTGGATGGAAATTCAATTTTTTCCCAAATTTCGAGTTTGAATTTCCTCAAAACTGTGAGGTCTGCGCAAAATCGAGAGCGGTGCCAAAATTGACGATCCCTGATTAGCCGAATTTCGATCTCACTTGAAAAATTTTTTGTCGAAAAATTTTCCATAACACCTTCAGAAAATTGAAAATTCCTTTATGGGACTATTGTACCATTTTATTGATTGATTCGACTAAGTAGATCACGAAAATGCTTGCAGTTTGGCGATTAGTACATTATTTCAGAAATTATAGGTGAAAATCTGAAATTCTCAAAAAAAAAATGGATGAAATTCCCGAGGCTGCAACTTCTCCTGGACGTAAGCTATGCCCTTGAAACCTCACTATGTTTCAGATCAGAACCCGAGGTTGAAAAAACGTTTTTATTTGAGGGGTCTATGAGGAATAATTCAGGAGATATAACGATTTTTGGATAGAAATTCAGGCAAAAATAAATAAAAAAAATAATTATGCTCACCTTAATATAATACATGAGGGCAAAGCTTGTTTCCGCCGAATCTTGTGTTTCAATAAAAAGTAATTTATACCTCTGTAAACTGTCAATAACACCTTGGTCATACCAACTAGCAACAACATATTCCAGATACATATAAGATGTGAAAAAACAAACTATTCCATCGGGGACATTAGCTGCCATCTAAAACACATAATAAATTGAATATTTACTATCAAAATTCGGTGTGTACAGCCACAAAGATTAATTTACCTCCACTAATAATTGACCATAGTTTCGAATGACTGCATTGTCCTCTCTCGACTCAAACTTTGAAGATATGGCAACTTGATCGTTTCCTTTTGATATTATCTGTCAATTATTTGAAAATTAATAACCCAAAAATATCAAATTATGTTAAACAAAAAAGAGTTATGCAGAAAAAAAATGCAACTTACCATAGGTAATAAACAAGGTCGAGCTAAAGTCATAGTAAAAGATGACATTATGACTGGATGGAAATTCAGTATTTTAGGATACATGTCTAAAGGAGACAAAGTTCCTGAGGTTATAACTACAGTTTGAAATCTATCGAACACAGGCTTGATAGCTATCGATGAATCCAAACAACTGCAATTCAAAATAAAATTATTGCTTTTAAGATTTCAATTTCCGAAGCAAGTTATTTTAAAAGAACCTATCACTAAAAATCCATAACGATACAAATATATACAATAAAGAAAAACTAAATGGAAAAATTTGACAACTCACCTGAAATGTAAAACTGGATTTGATACTGTTGGTGTCTTGTCGTCAAAAGGTTCAACGATTATTGTAAATCCTGTTGTATAAGTGGAAACTAATGTTGCTAAATGTGTTATTAAAATAATAGGACTGAAATCAGTTAAATTCGATATTTCTAAAGTTTTTAACAAAGATGTTAGTCTTTCTGCACAAAACCTCAAAGGTTTTCTTTCAATGCATACTTTACTCTGAATATCTCTCAAGAATCCTGCTGGTGATTCTTGTACTACATGCTGAACTCTTAATCTTGTTTTCAAGTATTCCACAAATCGTTTCAAGAAACTGACAAAATGTTCAGCATTCCTAATATTACCAGGCACAGCCTCTGAAAGATAGAGATTAAACATTACTGCATGATCTGTAATTTGTTTTATCAGAAGTGAAAAATTTATAAATATTACTCATAATCATTGTTTGATCTTAAATGTGCAAAAATATCCCGAATCCAATAGAATTTTAGAAGAGAACCCCATAAAAGATAATTCAACAACCATTTGTTTTTGTCCTAAATACCTTGTAAAATTTCATCTGGAAGAACTGGATTGGAAAGAAGCACATCTGTTTCTCTCGATACAGCTGCATCTCTCAAACCTTCCACCATTCTCTGATATTCTTCTTGTAATTTTTTTTGATCATCTTGTTTTATTCTGAATTTTGAAAATACACAAAAATAATGTAATTGTGTAAATCTGATGCAAATTTTAATTCAAATATTAATAATATTACTTACTCTGCAACTGTTTTTTCCAGAACTTGTAAATTTGCAGTTGATTTCTCTATTACTTTTCTATTTATTTTTACACTCATTGAATCTATACATACATTGTCTATATTGTGAGCTTCATCAAAAATAACAACAGCTTCTTTTGTTAATTCTTTAGATACTACATCAGCTATTTTAGGGTCTAAGAGATAATGGTAACTGTATACGATAATTTGGGCATGAATAATCTGGAAGTAAGAAATCAATATTTCAGTTTTAATACAGGAATATATACTCAATATCGGTAAATGAACCTATATAATTACATCTTGATAATGTCTTATTTGAAAAAATTCGAAACGTTTTATAAACTTACTGAAAACCTTGCCAAAAAATATGGACACCAATTTCTGTCCCTTCCATACTGTTTCATGTCATCGAGAGTATATACTCCATGTGGTAATGTACTATCTTTTCCATCTAGGGCGAATCCTTCAAAATATTGACATATTGGAATAGTATCATCAAATTTGTACCTTTCTCTAACATGACTGGCAGTTAACGCATGACATCTTCCATCAATAATTTTCCCTTCTTTTTCTTTACTAACCTGAAAAGTTCATAAAGAATTGATATACGATTTTAACACTTTTGTAAAAAAAGCTGAATATGAAGCAAAATAAAGAGGCATATAGGTGGTTTTTGCAAAAATCTAATCAGAATTAGTTATTCTTTCAAGTAAAAGCATTTATTAGACAACTATTATACATAAAAATTACCTCTGGATGAATGCACATGTTTTTTCTAGAAGATAAAACTAATCCTGTCAGTCTAGGATATTCACCATCCATTTGTTCATAGTAGTCCAAAAGCTTTTTTAATTCTTCCATTACTTTTTCTATTTCTGGTACTGTTCGTGAACAGTAAATTAATTTTCTAACATCCATAGGTTTGTCTATCATATATGCCACAACAAGTGATAATAAAGTAGTAGTTTTTCCAGTTCCTGAGGGCATTTCCAATAGGCAATGGCCCTGAAAGCATCATTGCTTTTTAATTTTCCCATTGACAAAATCAAATATTCAAGAAATTTTATAATTGCTAGCATACCTTAGCATCAATTGCTTTTTTGAGTTCACACATATATGCATATTGCTCTGGATATATGTAGTCATAAGGAAAGTAAACAATCAAACCATCTACACTCAACCTATAAAAAAATATTTAATTATCAATTTATTTATCTTTTGTTTATTTCATTTACTTCATTATTTCAAAATTTTGATTTAATCACAGAAATCACAAATTACAAAAGTATTCTAACCTCGCTAACTGACGAGTCGAAGCACAGAAAATAAATAAATGGCTCGGTTCAGTGATAGTGATCAAAAAGAAGAAAAATCTCTTTTATTAATGATTACCGGTATTGTTTTTGTTTACATTGGGGTTTGGTTTGAAAATTAAAGAAGTTTATTTTTTAACAATTACATAAAATGATGTGTGAAGGCTGCAAAACATATAAATCTCTAATAGAAATTGATAAGGATCGATTCTATTGGTATAACAATAAGGATTTAAGAGTATATTGTTCATATAACATATCAACTTTTTGCAGGACTGATCAACTTAGTCGGACTAATATAGAATTACACAAGAAAATTTTATATTTAGGTAGTTATATATCTATATTGGAGAAAAAAATTGCAAATTTAAATGAAATAATTTTATTGAAAGATATATCATATGCTTCCCAATGTATTGAACAGGAAAGAGAGAATGTAAGTGTGAGTAATTACTAATGAGAGATTTTCATGAAAAGATAATGGGTTTTTTAGCTAGAGACTTCAACAAGGAAAAAAAATAAAAAAGAAATTGAGTTTATCCCCAATGACTGCCTCAGAAAGCTTAGAAGTTTATGTACCCAACTGAATAATGTTGTCGATGAATTCCAAATTGCAAAGAGCAAATTTTCTAGAATTTTAGAAAACAAAGAAAAGGAATTGAATGAAAATTCCAATTATCTTCAAGAAATGCAAGTGAAATTATATCTCTTCACATATTGAATTTCAGTAGTAGTAGTAGTAACTAATAGTTACTTTAATCCTACCTCTTTTTCTTATTTGAACGTGGCTTGTGGTTGCTATTTCTATCTTGATTTTATATTTTAGTTCATTCCACTCTCTAGTTTTATTGAAACAATATTAGTTCATGCACATAGTGTAGAATGAATATAGAATACAGATGATCCAAATTCTTTTCCTTCATATAATGTTGTACATTATTTCAACTTTAGGGTACAAACCTATAGAGATAATCTGTTCAAGGAAATGATGAAATATAATAATTTGAAAAGATGGATTTATAATGAATTACATATGTTAACAAAGGTTAATGAAGAATATATCAGAAATAATGTGGAAGAAATGGAGAAAAAAATTAATGAAAAAATCAGAAGCAAATACAAGACAACCTTAGAACATGGCAATACCCAAATCAAACATCAAGATGAACTGATTCATAAAATGCAAATTCATAGAAGGGAATTATACTGTCTTCTCAAAGAAGAAAAGCTCAAACGGAATGAATTGAAAGAAAAATATGAGGTAAAATTAGGAAATGTGAATTTTGTATGTCAATGTAATTCGTAATTGAGAAATTTAATTTCAGCACACACTGAATGAAGTCCGCATGCAGATACGAAGACTCAAACAGAAAAATCAAAATATGGAGACACTTCTTCGTTTACAGAAGTAATATCAATTTTATTCTTGAATTCAACCTGTTGGATGAAAAATTTTTATTTTTATTAGTATACTAAATATATATTCACGAGAGCATATCAAAATTATCTTGCATACAGCATATAAAGGTGCATGCTATAAAAATCTAAAAAATTGCAGGAGTATCAAAGAAGCTATAATGTAGGAACTATATACTGAAATTTTCACTATCCAGGGTTAATACCTCAAAAATTCTTAGGCTTTTGGCAAAACTTGTTTTATCAAGAAATATCCCATGAATTTCAACCAATAAAATTTGTTTATTTCTTTCAAACAAATTTAATTTGTTGAGATCGTTTTAACAAAAGACCAAAGAATATAACTCATTCACAACTCAAATAAAAAGTTTATTTTTCTTAGAAAATCTATAATAAAAACTGTATAAGTATTTTCTGATCTATTTACATTTCTGAAAATAGATATTCCTCCATTCTTTTTTAAATGAAATTTAACATTTAAATTCTTGAATCATTATGTATATGTTTGTTTTTTACGAACGCTATTGATAATTATTATTTTTACAGAGCAATTATTTTATATTATTTATTCCAATATTGATGTATTTCATTTTCCATTGAAGTTTAAGAGATTTTTCTATTTTGTATTAGCTAAATATATAACAATAAAACTTTTTTATGGCAACATTAGTTATTAATGAAAAATTTATTTTATCCAATCCCTAATGTTAATTTTGAATACAGATATGTCGGAAAGCAGAGACAAGTAGATTATGTTATTTCAACTTGTCTCTTCTAAATCAGAATTTCAGATTTCTCCCAAATTAGGGGAAAACCAACATATTACCACGGAAAAAGTTAATTTTTCTTAGTTCTTGACTACTTCTTCTATGCTCGTTATTATAACCTATATTTTGTTGAATTTTCTACATACAAGAATTATCTTATTTAAACTAGAAAATAAATTGCAGGATACATTGAAAATATCATATTACTTTTATGAATCGTTTTAATAATTAGGAAATATGTTCAAGTTACCTGGAAAACTAAACAAATGTTTGGGTGCTCCCATAGCTAGATATCTTTCAGAATCTGCTGTTGCTACTGAAAAAGAAATAGGTACACATAATTTGCTCTCGAAATTAATGATTTATGAAATTTCTTCTGAATAAAATGTTTTAGAATTCAAACCACTCAATTTGAGACAGACTAAAGGACCTGTAATAACCAGACGTACTCCTAGAAAAATTATGGTAGCACCTCCAAGGTGAGAAAAGTTTTACTAAACATATCAGATTGTCCCAAGCAAAAGAGGGACAAATATTGGGACTTGCAGAATCAATTCCACATATAACATCCCTTATTATCCAATTTTATTTTCAATTGAGATAAGTGATAATAACTTATTTGCAGGACTGAGCAAATGGCTGTTGATCAAGATTGGGGAAATGTTTGGCCAGGTCCAAAAACTTTCCATCCAGCTTCAGTACCTCTTCCAATACGTCAAGGTTATGCTGAAAAAATGACAATCCCTGGTAAATATGGAAATGCAGAATTGATGAAGATTCCCAACTTTCTTCATCTGACTCCTCCTGTTATAAAAAGACAATGTGAAGCATTAAAACAATTTTGTACGCCTTGGCCAAAAGCTCTTGATACAGATGAAAAATGTGAGAAACATTTTCCTTTGGAAATTGCTTCAAGCAGTTATTGTCATTCTTCACCTTCAATCAGGGATCCACTGTCAAGAATAGTGACTGTAAAATTAAGAGTATCAGCACTAAAATTAGATGAACATGCTAGAGACAAATTTTTGAGGCTTGTAGGTGATAGATATGATGAAAAAACTGATATTCTAACTCTCGTCACAGACAGATGCCCTTTAAAAAAACAAAATTATGAGTATGCTATGTATTTAATTACTGCATTATATCATGAGTCAATGGTAAGTAGTATTTATTATTATAGTTAACATTATACATTTTTTTTATGATCTGCTTTTCGATGGAATTACGAAAAAAACAATAATTATGTAATTATGGCCTCTATTTATTTTCCCTATCGAATTCTTTCATTTGAAAAAAGTTAATTTTATCACTACAATCAGTTCAAATTGACAGATGTAGGTTGAAATTGTATAACATTAATTTTTCCAATTTGTAATAATTTAATTTAATTTTATATAGAATGTGGAAGAATGGGAAAAACTTAAATCAGAAGCTGATATGGAATTTTATGATTGGAATGCCTCTAAGTCTAAGAGTAATGTTGAAAAGATATTTGGTCAGAAATCTGAATCTATTGAAAATATTGATTCTTATTCTGATGCTGTTGATAAGTTAATGAATGATGGTAAGTAAAAGCAGCAGTTTTGAATTATGTAGGTTCTAACTACAACTTATTGGTTTTCACATCACATGTATCTTGATTAAAAAAATTAACTGATCTTAACAGCTCTCAACTTAATATATTAGAAATTGGGCAATTAATGTAATTGATATTTCCAGAATACCTATACAATTGTAGTAGGAAGTTTTATTGATTATATCCTACTTTTGTGGTAAATATTTATACCTCAATAAATTCATTTGTATTATTGATCCCTACATTTTGAGTTACTAAAATTGGATTTTTAAGTGGGTAGGATCAGCGATAAATATCTGTGATTTTCGTAATGAATTTCAATTAGCCCTTTACAACCCCCGATATAACATAAATATTTTTCATATTGCTAATAACAAAGCATTTGAATATTGTTGAGATTTATTGTTGTCTAATTATTAATTATATTGCATAAGTACCCAAAAGAAATGCTTTCATACTTTTTCCTTAATTTCAGGTGAAAATGAATACAATCTAACAAGGTACAGGGAATCAGTGAAAAAATTGTTGAATGTACCAGATATATCGTAACAAGAAAACTAAAATTGGTAAAAATAAATTCTACCAGAACAAGAAAAACGAAGTGTGTAAATGAATAGATTGAAAAATTATTTCTTTCAAATATGTAATTATAAATGAAAAATCACTATGTAATTCATGTAACATCTTGAACTAAAGTAAAGTGATGGTTTCACAAATAATTTTTTTTATTCATAAACCAGCAAATACAAGTCACAAATGATTTGTTACATTAACTTGACACCGAAGAGATAAACATGGTGATCTGTTGGATAGTTTGACTTAATTCAATAATTTGAGATGGGAGCAAGATGATTAGGTCGAGAGTAATACAATTATTTACACTTCTGCAATAATTTTATCTGTGTCTAAATACTATTTACGAGTACGAGGTAATCCTCTGCGGGGGATTTGTTGTGTTCGGATTATGCAAAGTGGAAATGATCTGAAGTCTGTTGTCTACACTTCTAGAGTATATACTAGTGTAAGTGTTGAAATGAGGTGATCAAACAAACAATTAGTGTTGATAGGTCAATAGGTATCGCATCAACTACTGAAGATCGCATGCGAAATCGCGCGAAAATATCAAATAACTTGATCGCCTGCATCGCGCGAAACAGTTTGAAGACGGCACGTATAGGCAGCGCTTTTGTATTCCGTTGTTTGGTATTATTCGCTTTGGACGAGACGCTGGCATCGCTCACGTAGGAGTCGTAGGACGACGCACATAGGTCAATTTTAACGATCTACGCGACCAAAAATATTTTCTCACTTTTATCATTTATATTCGGTATTTATCGTTTTTATGCAGTATTGTATGTCTGAGATTTTTTAATTAGTTCATCTCGTAAAATGTAAATAAAAAAACATTGGAATAGAAAAAAAAAGTCGTCTTGGGATTCCGTAAATGAAAAGCCGTGATATTCAAAACAAATGTTGGATTTATTTTATTTTCACGTTGAGTGAAACAATTTCTCCGCAAAATAACATAAAAAATACATATAATTATCTTTGTGCAGTAATAATATTTTTCTTCAATTAAAGAGTCATCTTCCTCGCAATCGGGTTCGAGTTGGAATCTGCCGGCAATAGAATTTCTATTGTTTCAGGACAAAAACTTTTTGATATTGATGTTTTTTTGGGCCTCAGACTGCTTATCAATGGATCCGAAATCAATAAAAATCTGTGATATACATCAAGGTTGCATTGTTCTCTAGAAAACTTACTAGCGAAATTCTCACGTTATACGCGGAAATGTTTATTACGCGCTTCTGCATAGCCTCCTCCGACAATTGACCTATTGGTAGCAAAGCTTGTTCAATGATAGTTTCTCCATGAATTAAAATCGTTGTTTAATTGTTTTTTAATTATCATCACTAGTGCCATAGTTCGATAGTAAATGATTTTTCAGATAATCGAGTTTTGCTTCAAAATTTGGTAAATTTTGGTCTTTCATTTTTCCATAAAGGTAACTCCGGGTAACAGTTTTCACACCTGATGTTCCGACACTTTCTAAAATAACGAAGAACAATGATTAGCGAAATAATAAAAAAATTGAAATTTCTGTTGAAAAAATCTATGTCGTTAAAAATCGCCCTATTTTTATCATCTGCAAATTTCTGCAGGAAATTTTTGTAACATTCACTAAAAAAAGGATGGTACTTCATGATAAAAAAAGAATAATCACGGGGTTTAACGGAGGACTACAACAAATTAACTTTTGAAGCTTAAAGTTACTTCAAAATTTGTTTAAGAAAACACTCTTTGTTATATGTATACTACGTAAATATACTAATTTTGCATTGAGGCTAAGTAAATAATATTAGAAATTATCGCAATCCATCACTTTCACTCCAAAAACTGAGACCGGTAAAGAAATATTTATTATGTTCAAATTTGTTGTTGTTTCAAACTCTGTGATCTCGAAGAAGAGCGCACTGGTTGATGGTCAAGTTCCAACTATCTGTGCACGCTCAGGATGTACCTGGATGGTTATAATGAGTGATTTAGGATTACCTGGAATGTTTTCTAATCGACGATATATTTTTTTGAATGATTATCGTTAGTTTTTAAAATCCAATTTTGGCCGCGTAGATGGTTAAAATTGACCTATGTGCGACGGTAATTCGGTAATCTAGACGATTCATTTCGGACACGTTTACTTGTACCGCCTTCCCTCAAAGCGATGCTGGTGAGAATATTGTTGAAATAACCACAAATGGAATTAATGGTTAAAAATGAAGTTAAATGAAAAAGCCGCAAAAAATTTTTTCACCTTTTTTCCAATGTTCTGTCACGAAATTTTTGTGGTAAACCTCAGATTCGGATTTAACAGCCCAAAAAATATGAAAAATCCAAGAAAACCACCCAAAAACTTACGTGTAAAAAACACATATTGACAGGCTATATTGCCCTTGTTTGACCTCTATCCTCGACCAACCTGGTTTGAATTCACCATTATTTTTTAAGTATAGGTAGATATATAACGGAAAAAATCCTTTCCGTTTTCAAGTTAGGAATCACTGAAATTTGACTTAATGATAAGACCATCAGAAGTCCCAAAACAAAACTTTTCTTAAAAGCAAGTTATTTATATATCATTGTTCAATCTGGAGAAGCTAACAAACGTCCAAAGTCAATAAGATACCTATGGGAAATTTATTTATTTAATAACCCTTGTATAATCGAAATATTTTGGCTTCCTCCAAGTGACTTTGGATATACTATACCATCTCGAAAATCAAAAAAGTATATCGAACCATTAGAGAAGTTATTATTAGGTACAAGCAAATACTCTGTATTTCAATGCTAACAGAATATAGAGTATTCGTTATGTGAATAATTGTAATGGAGTTTCTTAACTATAACAATAGATGTGTTAAATTGTTATATATCTTTGTTCGGAGAAGTCAATTTCATGCCTGTTTCAAAATTGAAATGCATGAATTGGAATTTCTAGAGAGGACAATAAGATGCAATCTGCGAATTAATTAGGCGATTCATTAAATAAAGCATTAATATTCAATTGTTCTTAAAATGGCATATTGTTATGTAAAACGAGAAACTGTATCAGTTGAAAGTTGTATTTTGCTCTGATTTTAACATGGGAATTCGTTCACTGTATACCTATACATGCAGAATGAAAGCAGTTCAATGTATAAGAACCTACTTGACAAGAATTGAATTCACACAAAGATTATACCTCCTAGTTATATATACCTAGTATGCAATGTTTATTGAAAAAACTGAATTGGAAATTCTCATTACGAGTTACATCTCGATATAATTATTCTATTCCAAACAAACGCAGTTCCTGGTGTACCAGAAGCTGAATATCTTGTCCCATATTTTCCTATTGAGTTTTATGTTATGATGTATATCTACTTGCTCTTTCCTTCATAAACTGAATTGATCTACAAAGGATCTACGAAGATATAAGAATATTCTCATTAAATACTTTCTGAGACAAGGAATGACTTTGCGAATTAAGGTAGAGAGTAGAAGAAGCTCTTGAATGAAAAAATGTTAACCTGTAATGATTGCCCTATGGTTTATATTGGATAGACAGGAAGATCTTTCAAGAAAAGGATAAATTAACACCAAAAGAGTTGTTCGTTTTCAACTCATGCAAATCGTTTAAAAGAATTAGATCATACCTTCAATCACAACTTTGAAATCCTCAATTCAGAAAATAAGAGCATAAGATTAACTCTCTTAGAATCGCTAGAAATAAACAGGTATAATACCCAAAATATTCTGTTGAATGAACAAACAGATGTAAACTCATCTCCTTTATTGAATTTCTTCGGATAGTTTGGAAATCTCAGTCGGCAAACTGTCCAATATAACTGTGAATATCCTATCGAATATTTTTCTGCCAATGTCGAATTTTTGTTCCTATATAAGTTTCCGAAAAACTCTGTATTCTTATCAGAAATTTAGCCTGATGAAGCCACAGTGAGGCGAAACAATTGTTGCTAACAATTAAAAAATATAGTGGAAATTATTTTGTTTTATGCTATTTTTAATGAATTTCTGCCAAGTAAGGACCGAATCCATTTTATACCAAACCTTAACTTAAACTTAATGCATCCAATAAGTCAAAATTGCAAATTTCTTTTGAAACAACTAATTGTTATGCAGCGTATTTTGAAACCCACCAGCTAGAAATCCAGTTGCATCTATTCCATTAATAAAGATGATGGAGAAAAAGGTAGAAACAATATCATTTGGCAACAGTGCTTATACTTTCACTTGCAATAACTAACTTCTTGAAGACGTAGGAAACCAAAGGTAACGTTATTCTTATTATTCACGTTCTGTAACAGTCCCACGTAATGAAGTTCGGTAATATCTCCAAAATTGATGAAGAATAGTGGTCTCTAAAGAACCCTTCATTGTTGAAATTATCGTAACACCTGAATGCAGTGGGTTAGTTGAAAATGGTGATAGCCTTCAACGGAGCTTGTTTCATCGCTCAACAAGTTTAGTATGTTCAATGTCATTGGAAATTACTGAGTTTTGAGTAAGCCGAGCTATTGGTTCTCTAGCACAGATTTAGTGAATGTTTTTTTAAAGGTATGCATTTTAATCTATTCAGCTTATTGATTTGCTTCCTCGATGCGCTCTAATTGTTATGTAAAGTTGTTACCTCTACCTGAAAAAATTATGCTCGCATATAGATAACGCAATAATATATTACGGAATATCTTTACGTTGTCATAGAATGGTACCTACTATGTTGTCTTCTAGTTATAATTTGCCTATAAAACTGAAATTTGCGAATGTCATAATCCTTCTAAAATTCAATAGTTAAACCCAATTTATTTTAAATCGGACATTTATTAAGGAAGATATATGAATAATAGATAATATTAATAATAAGAAATAAGCATTTTGTGCACAGTTAACCTTCAAATGTTGCTTTGAGAATCTTAACTGATGAATATTAATATTCTGAATATAATTCGGAAATGAAACGATATTTTTTTGGCACAAACTGGTCATTAATAGATTTATTGTCCTCAGAATTATGTTGATGTTTTAGTTGTTATTGAGCTCAAGGCTATAAAACCTATCTAATGAATGATGGTTTCGGTTTAACACTTTACTCAATAAGTACCAAGTCAAACCAGTAAAAACAAATATTTTATTTTTTTAATTCGATTTTATTCATCAACATCACGTTCAAGAATGATGCATGTATTTACTCCAGCTTTTCTGTAGGAAGATTCGAATTTGAAATTTAACCCAGTAGAATAGAACAACACAATAATTGAATAATTCCAATATGTGTAATATTTTTTAATCGCGATTCTCCTAGTCCTCTGAGAGAGCATGTCGAGGGTAGTCAAAAAGAATCATTACATAGCTTCGCCGAGGGTTGATCACTCTAGAATTTCACCTCATTTGGCTAGAAATTATGAGTTTTCTGATGGAGAGGAAAGTCAAAGAGCCAACACAGATTATGCATCTATGGTGAGTTGAAAAATTACAATAATTAGGAACTTTGAAATTCACCTAAATTTTTTTTTAGTATTATATTTTTAGTCAAATATTTGACTTATATTGAACAATATTCTATCGTTTTCAATCTTGCACTCCACAATACGTTAATACTCTATTATGTCCTGAGAAGTTCTGATTCCCGCATACTCAACGAATTCATTATATTCGAAAAACAAAATCAATAAGTTCCTCTGAAATTCTAACACTGAGTACGCACACCAAATTTCATTAAAATTGGACTAGTAAAACGTAAAATATTTACATCTCGGTTATTTCAACACCCATACCAAATTTCATCAAAATAACATCAAAATTGTAGAAGTTAAGGCTGTTACAATAATATGCGAACACACAAACGGATGAACAGACACGAAACCAAAGTTGTTCAGGATAGTCTAAAATGCATTTTGAGAATAAAATTTGAAATCGAAGACCAAAAATACACCTAAGTGATATCAATGCGTCCACTACCTTCGGTAGACTCGGATGCGATATGAAGCTAGTATTTAATACAATATTGATGAGTTGGGAAAAATATTCCAGAATATTTACAAACTCAATAAATTTATTTCTTACTGAATTAATTTCAAATTTTCTGAATGAGTATTGTTCGGGTTGCTGACAGCTGAGTTCACGCTGCCAGTTAAATATAGCTGGTAAACAGGACCTAATAATGTTTTTCAATCTAGAACATTAACTTCCGTTGTGGAATTCGAGTTGAAATGATTGTGTATATAATGTGTCAGTATTCTAACGAAAGATTTTCCACTTTGGTCGAAATAAACCATTCAAAAGAGATAGTTATATGATCTGTGCAATATAAATCGTTTTCCTTCATAATCATTGTTTTTCATTTCTACAGCCATACAGCCTACAACACGAAATGAGAGATGAGTTAAGATATGAAAAAGATAGTGGTTATAATTATATTCCTCCTGCACATTCTTACACCAACAGGGAGAGTAGTTATGACGCTGGTTCCGATATTTATGTGACAAGTGGTGCCTACAAAACAGCCTCTGAAATAAGGTAAATCTGACTTGCATTCAGGTAACATTTTGACGTTGTTAGTGGACTATATCTTTCAAGCGGCTTCTTTATAAATTTACTTCGATCTTCGATCAGTATTTTTGGCGAGTTATAACAAAGAAGTTACCCATCCAGATATTGATCACGTCCAAAGCTGCTTGGATTTCATATAAGAAAGCTATGATGTAGCTACTAGATTAATTGAAACTTCTTTGGAAGGCTTTTTGCAACTTCGACCCTAACCTTCGGTTTTTCAAGTTCTAGGTATCATCCACCAAGTGAATATTCTCCTCCCAGTATAAGAGCGCCATCTGGAGTAAGTTACGACAGAAGGAGTCAAAGATCAGGGGGTGTCAAGTTAGAAGCGTACACTGCACCAAATCCGCTTTGTCCTAATACAAGAGGATTATGCTGTCTTATGTTACTCTTTAACCTAGCCATTATTCTAGTAACATTGGGATTTGTGATAGTAATTCAATTCCACGAACCCATTATAGTATGGTAAGTTAACCTGATATATGGTTTTTAAACTTTAACTACATTTTTCTTGATCACTTTGAACATTCATTTGGACCAAAAGCAGCAAAGGTTCTTGGATGATCCAAAAAAGTACTTCCATTCATTCTAAGGTACCAAATCTTACCTCCTATATGTTTAGAATTTACCCTTCTAAAATTTTGAAATAAATAAATTTAACACACGAGACTGTTGATTTTCAGATCGTCAGTATTTTTGTACCCTTGAATGGGGAAAAACTGACCCGTCTAAATCACAGTCCCAATTGAGTTCATTCTTTCAATTATTCATCATCAGTATGGCAACTCAGTGGTCCCTGCCATATACACCTCTCAGTTTCATAGCGGAGCGTGGAGACTTTGCTGTAGAACAAGCGGTGCCGTTTTTCTGAGAATTACGCAACCTTCGACGCCATATTTGTGGCTAGCAAAGAGCCATAACTGTACCATTCAATATGTGTTAATTATATAGGTACTATCTGATATACCTAACATTTTTCTTTCAGGATTTTGGGTATAATCTTCGTAATTTTCGGTTGTCTCACTCTAATTGGAAGTTTGATTTTCTGTGTCACAATATTCAGAGAAGCCAAAAATCCAAATGAAGTCGATGGAATTTATTGGACAAATCACTGGCAGAAGAAATTTGGAACAGTGCCCCCTTAGATGATTTTAAATGAAGAAAAAAAAAGCAGAAAGGCAAAATTAAGGAAACAATAAATAAATATACTAAAATGGTTTCTGCCACAACTATTGTACATATACTAACGAAAAATAATGTTGTGAAGCGTAGAAACTCATAACGACTTCAAATATTAACAATGAAATACTCCAGTGATATGAAAATAATCTTCATTTTATTCGACGAACTGAATGCCATATCTAGAAAACAATTTCAATACTGAAATATTTACTGAAACGTATTCATTAGTGAATTGAAAGAGATGATTTCCTTTCAATTATTGAAAAAAAAAGTGGAGAAGAAATGATATATGAAGAAAATAAATTATAAGATGTACATTTTGATTCAGACAATGCCTGAAAAATATTATACTGTATGTACTTAAGTCGAATACAAACTTATAAATTGAAAACCAGAATATTGATAATTAAAAGTGAAAAGCATTAATTAAGACTGGAAGAAATATATTTTTAATTTAATTTTTTCCAGAATTAGCCATATACAGTTTTTGTCCGAGGTAAAAATGAAACTAATCTGAAATTTGTATCTATTAATAGAAGAAAGAGTTTGTTGAGTATTATTCTTTTATTTTTGTTGAATTTTTATTTGAATATTTATATACCATCCCTCAGAAGGATATTACAGCAGATGACAATAATATTTTGTGAATTTTATCAATTTGAAATGACAAAATAAAATTTTTACTCAAGTATTCTGGTGATTTCATTGATCAAATATATATTTTCATATTTACCTAGTGAAGTTGGTCATAATCTTTATTAGGAATTAAATGGAGGTATACAGAAAAGGTGCCACTAAAAAATGATATCAAACACCAACCTTAATCTATCCTAACCTATTAGGTTAGAATATTATTAGAATATCTAATCCAGTCCCTCTCAGTATGTTTGGTATAGAAAGAGAGAGCATTTTCATTCAAACTATGACTTGATTTGAAATTGACTTTGCCTTGTGCCAATATTATCTGAATAGGATAAAACTTAAAGATACACCCCATTGAATACATTGATTTTTTCTGTATTCAAGAGTAGTATTTGTAATGCATCATGCATCTCTAAATTTTCAATCTTTTCTCTAGAAATTATACTTCGCTTCGGAAAAAGGCAATTAAAGGCATTAAAATGATTAGGCTAAATGAAACACAGAGTTGGTAACATATTATACTTAACACAAATTTACTGTACAACCATAAGAAATCAACAAGATGAAAATCAATAAATATTTGTACCGATTTCAACAGTACATGCAATATGCTATAACCTCACACAACAGAGCTGAACAAGTAGACGGATAAGATTGTGCGATTGGTTCTTCTATAAAAAAACGCCATGATAAAACAGACAGATTTTGGAGCCTGAAAATTTTCATTTGAGTATTTCTTCTTTCATAATGTGCATTTCTCTATTTTTTTTTAAGCCTGGGAATATTTTATACCGCATGGCTGTGCTCATATCTACAGCTTTAATATTTTATAGCTCATAGTTTATCTCTGTGTATTTGGTTTCGTCTTGAATAGAACATCTACTATTCCACTGTCAGCCAACGTACTGATATCACCGATGTCATGATCATCCTGGGCAATTTTTCTCAAAATCCTCCTCATTATCTTACCAGATCTCGTTTTGGGAAGTCCAGGAGCATTATGGATGACATCAGGTTGGGCAAATGGACCTATTCTCTCTCTCACCAATTGTTTCAATTCTGTTTGGAGTTGATCGTTGAATACAGCGTTTTCTGCTATTGTTATAAAACAATATAAACATTCTCCTTTGATTGGATGAGGCTTAGCAACAACTGCAGCTTCCGTCACAGAACTGTGTTCGGTAAGTACTGATTCCACCTCGGCTGTTGACATAAGGTGCCCAGATACGTTGAGCATGTCATCCACTCTACCAGTCACCCAAAGATAGCCGTCTGAATCTCTTCGAGCACCTGTGAAATGCAATGATGCGTTTTTAATTTGATTATCAAAGAAACTAAGTACAAAGAATGTGGTCAATTGGTCTGTTCGTGATGATCCCGACCTCTCCATTTGTAAGCGTGCAAGTGCTTGAGAGTGTCCTAGCAAACGATTGAAAGCGTCAAAGAGTTTCTTATCTGTATCATTTTAGGTATGTAATTAATTATTCTATTATCTTATGTGTTAATTCATTCCACGAGTTTTATTCAAGTATTTATTGATAGCGGAACTTTTATCGCAGAAAAGTCAATAATTCGTTACAAACTTGACAGCGCTGTAGAGCCTCTTAGGGTGTTACTCATTTGAAAGATCTTGGATCTAATTTCCTTATATATTAGTTACTGAAAGTCAATCTATTATTTTGTGTGTTTATTCATTTCACAAGTTTCATTCAATTATTGATTGATAGCGGAACTTTAGTCTCGGAAAATATTTCATTACAAACTTGACAGCGCTGAAGAGCATCTTGAGGTAATACTTTTTTAAAAGATCTCAGATCTAATTTTATTATAGATGTGTTGCTGAAAGTAAATCTATCACCTCTTTTGAAACATTTCTTGAGACATTTCTCCATTAATTGATGGCGAAGTGATGATGTTTAATAATTTTTCCAAAAAGATTTTTTTTATTGGTGTCACTGATGTATATACAGCCTAATTTTGATTTCATAAGGGTTTTTAATGATAACAGTGATTAATAATAATAATAATCTTACCATCTCCGGAAAAGTAGTACCCAGGGAATTTTTTGAAGTACGTTTCTTCGTATCTGTCATGATTGTTGAACAATGTTCTCATTATACCAGGCCATGGTCGGGAAAAGACCAAATATCCTTCACCTTCCCCTTCAATCTCTTTGCCATTGTCATCCAATAAGATAGGTTGAACACCAAAGAATGGAGAGGACTGAAATGAATAATAGTTTTCTTACTTTGTGAGTGATACAATAAATGTAGTTTTGAATACTAGAAATTTATAGATAAAAATATATTCTAATAGTGTCGTGAAGAACCTCAGAAGTGTGATTTATCAGTGTATCTATGGCGATAAGGTGTATCCCTTCATGTAAAAAATAATAATAGATCTACAACAAAAAAATGTATTTCACACAATAGGTTTTATTGCGTTTTGATAAAATGGAGTTATATTGTAGCACCCTACATTAAAATTGATTAATCGTTCCACTTCTCGAAATAAATGGTCGATAAATCAGAAATTGAGTGGTCTTGCCATTTATCTGAAAACACCGACATAATCACAGTTTCCAGTCAAATCATAAAATATCCTTCGAATAGAATGACGCAAATGGACCTATGCCATTGTGATCTGAACTTGGAACATTAATTTTCAGCACCATTCATTTAATAGTACCTAATAAAAAACGATGAAAGTTATAGTTTTCACTGATTCAAGGATATTTGGTCAGCTGGCGAAATATTTCATAATTATTTATGGATCAGTGGGAAAATGAATACAAAATATCAGTGATCTTTATAATATGAGGTTTATGTTAATATTCTTGAAATATGTTACAATCGTATAATCATTAAATTAATAGAAATAAAGAACGAAATAGGGGGATTTTCAGGTTTGAAACTACATATTTTCAAGAGAAAACAGATTTTTAATTCGACTCATTCCAAAACGTAAACTGCAAATTTCAGTGTGGGATAATTTTTTTTTTCAAACCATTCAAAAGGTTTGTTATCGAAAATAGTAAACCAAAATTAATTTATCAACACTTACAGCTGCACCTGGTTTCATAGCAGTCACTCCAGGAAGAGGTGTAATAATATGTCCACCTGTTTCAGTTTGCCAGTAGGTATCTACGATAGAACATTTTTCCCTTCCAATATTTTTATAGTACCACAGCCAGGCTTCAGGGTTGATAGGCTCACCGACTGAACCAAGAATTCTCAGAGATGTTAAGTTATTCCTGAGGATATATTATATAGGTTAGATTCATATCGCCGAAGGCTTCCAGAGTTTGAAGATGCTTAAGAAAAAAAAGTGCAAGAAAACTTTAGGAATATAGGATTTACTTACAATGAGTTAGCAGAAGAAGTAATATTAATTTTTAGATTTTGGATTGTTTATGAATTATTGAATAAGATGAGGTGAAGAAGATGAATTCCAATGTGACATTCGAGTTCATTTCAATACACTTACTTTTTTACGATATCCTCCCCAAATTTCATAAGTGTCCTTATTGCAGTAGGGGCTGTGTAGAATTGGTTTACTTTATATTTTTCGACTATTTCCCAGTATCTGCTATTTGTGGGATAAAATGGTGTTCCTTCATACTGAAACAATTATAGTTACTTATAATTTCATTAGAAAAATCAGATAAATCGGTGGAAAATTTCAATTAGCAGTAAAATGGAGAGAATCGAACCAAAGGTTCAATGAATTGAAAAAGATAAGGACATTTCTATGACACAATTATTATCATTTCATAAGTGTTAGTTTACATCAACATAATCTTGAAGTTTCGTACCGTATTTAAGAAACACCCTGCATACATACAACATACTTTTCATAATGAATTAAGTACTTACAATCACAGATGTTGCAGCATTAGCTAGAGGTCCGTAAACTACATAAGTATGGCCTGTGATCCACCCTATATCAGCTGTGCACCAATAAATATCTCCTGGTTTATAGTCGAACACAAACTTAAAGGTAGTTGCAGCATATAATAAATAGCCTCCAGTTGTATGAAGAACGCCTTTGGGTTTTCCTGTTGAACCACTGGTATACAACAAAAACAATGGATCCTCGGCTTGCATCCATTCTGGTGGACAGTTTGCGGAAGCCCCAGGTACTATTTCATGCCACCAGAAGTCTCTGCAGTTCAGCATGGGAGCCTTGAACAAAAAAGAAATATCATTTAAATTAATAGGTTCTCTGGATCTGGCAGTTTGATACGCCGAATCTATGTATCTTCCAGCTATGTGAATTGATCGGTTCTGGTGATCTATTATAGTCTTTGCAGATCTATCAGCTGAATAGATCAACTGGCTTACTATATTCCGTTCAATATGAGACGGAGCAATATAAAGGAAGTAAATCGCATAGTTTGCGCATAAGGCAATTGCATTGCACGAAATGTCATAAATACTATCCCTCCTTCTTCCTTAACAGACTGCCACTCTAGTTTGCACTGCAGTGAAGTATACTTTTGATGATCATGTCAATTGATGATAAAAATGAAAGTTGAGACAACATTAAGCCTTTTAGTCCATTTAATTAAATATATGGTACAAAGATTCATATTGAGAGGGAATGTCATCACGTGGCTGATCAGTTCTAGACGAAATGATAGTTTTTTTTATCCTACAATCACCGATTTTTATCGAATTTTCGCACAATTTCTTTGAACAATAACCTACATTGTAGAATGACAATATTTTCAATTCACAAATGAAAAATGAAATCTTGGTAACTTTTCGTTTTTCAATGTACCAATCACTGAAATATTTGTGAAAAAAAACTACAAAAAAATCACTTTAATTTTTGTGGAAAAAAATCGTACAGTGCTGCCTTCACTTAAACGCTTCGTAAAGAGAAAGAAGATAAAGAGAGTTTACAACTTCGTACACCGTACAAAGTTTAGTCATCGCCCTCGCAAGAGCTTCAGAGGGGAAATGAATATACCTAATGTTTGGCTGATACGCTGAAAGCCACGATGGGTAATCCCTCTTATTATAATATATCCAAGCGTTAATTTGTTTGTTACCTATTCACGTCCAAACGGATTAAGCATAGAATTTTGCTCATAGATAGTTACAAATTCCATAAATTTCATTAGAAGAAAAGATAAAACTTAAAAAATTGTAGATTTGGTTCCGTATTCAATAAACGTTTCATCATCAATATGATCGATAATTTTAGTTGCTTTTCGATTGACCATGAAGAATCATAAAATACCTCCACCTTACAATACTAGTTTTTTTTAGTTTATTATTCAAGTTCGTACTTTTGGAACTAACCTATTGATTACGCAGAGTAGGTAATGATGCGACGGAAAAATGATCAAATGCATTTGCACATTCGGATCCAAATTGCAGTGCTATTTCGATTAATATTCTATGGAGGTCCACAGTAGATTCAAATTTCAACGATTTGTTATTCATATTTTTCCATCGCTATTCAAGGACGAAAGTGAAGTTAACCGAATGATGTTCGGCAATTTCAACGTTGTTATCTAACAATGGGAATATAAAGATAATAGGTTGTACGGCCTGCGTGAAGGAAGTAAAGGTACATAACATAATACATAAGGAAAATGTGGGGAACACTTTTCATTGATGGACGACACTTGTTGAGCATTTATGAGCAAGGCACTTTACGATGTAATGAATATAATATACCGACAATTTATGACTTAGGTCTGTTGATTTGTATTGAGAGGAAAACTAGATAGTTGCTAAAAAATAGGAAGGGGCTATGACAGACATGGAAAAAAAAACCATTGCTTTGTGACGAGAAAATAATGGATCTGAACAATAATTAGGAACAATTTTTGTGACGATAGATTCAGAGAATTTAAAAGAATACATTAAGTTTGTATAGGTACAGGGTGGCTCAGATGAAAAAGTTCAACTGGAGTTTTTCCTTGCAAATTAGTGGGTGCAGGATCAACCTTTTGAACTTATACACAAATAATGTTTTGTGGTCTCCTAGAATGGTGCATGAATGAACTAGTGTTCGAAAGCACTCAATCTCACGTCGGTGCCCTTCCCAGGTTTTGGGATATAGATCTACGCAAAGTGAACGCGCCTCGTTCTATATAACTCAGAAAGAAGCTAAATGTATTTACAATTTTCAGGAAGATGTTAAGTGTATACAACATGCATCCTAAAGTTTGCAACAAAAAGTCCTGCACAAAATACCCCTGTGTGTATTACGCTTTAGTATACATATTCACCTTCATAATGATGTTCCTGTAATCCTTCTTAACTACATACCACAAGAAAATTATAGTACAATTCAGTAACGAATGGCCGTTGGTGGAAGTAGTTTTTTGTTAAGTTGAAATTTTCTCTTAACTCACCGTGTATTGAACTCTTGAGACTCCAGTAGGCAATTCACTTCTTTGCATATGGGCCACAACAATACACGTATCAACTGTATGGCCTTTCTTCTGACAAATATCCATGGATTCGTCACAAATATTCTTCAGTTTGATCAGTTTCTGGCCCCTCCAAGTGGCATCAGCAGTCACCATGACGCGTGCTTGACAGTCAGTTATCCTTTCGGCAAAGGAATCAGCTGAAAATCCTGCAAACTGAAAACAAGGCAGCTCAGAAAACATTCTAACGATTTTTGAATATAATTATAACATTCAGGAATTTTTGAATATTACGGAAAATACTTTTTTCTTATTTTTAGATTAAATTAGTGGTGATTCTTTGCTAGCCCGAGAGATGGCGTCGAAAGCTGCGCAATTTTCAGAAGTACGGCACCGCTTAGAACAATAACCCAACCATTCTATAGCAAAGTCATTATGCTCCGCTGGCGTTATGTAGAAGGCAGGTGTATATGGTAGGGATCACTGACCTGCCATACTGACGATTCTAGTAATAGGCTAATTGACAGATATTTCAAATCTTCTCAAATTATTCAATGATGTTTTTTGGGCAGTTGTAAACTTATTAGCGTTTCATGGTAAAGATATGACTTCGATTCTTACTATAATAATCTGTTTGAGGTAAGAATTCAATGTTGATTCGAATTCATAAGTTTTCAATGATCTTTTCATAGGGCAAATTAATGTTCGAACTCTCAAAATACTACAAAATTTTATTTTTGTTTTTGTTATTGAAATTCTTGCAGAACATCAAACGCAAAAGAACGAAAATGTAAATGACACAAGTGTCTTTACTTCAAACTGACGTCATCATAGGTTCTCATCACATGTACACTAAATAACATATTATACATATCTTTGTTAAATTAATGTAAATATCTCAAGTCTTATATGTATGAGGAGTTCCATAAATAGGACAATATATTATCCTGAAAATAACCTATTGTCAAGTAGATTTGAATTACCATGAAAATCTTATGTTACTTTAGAAAAATGAATACATTACAGAAAAAAATCACATTAGAACGAATGCATTCATATTATACTCATCTTAATCTTCCTATCTCTTCTAATCGACTAATGTTTTACTGAAATCCTAAGGTACGAGGTACGAGTAAATATGTTATTTAAACGAGTAGTGAACTTTAATATGTGCAATTATCTCACAGCTATCGATGAACTCGATTAACCTTTGACACCAAAAAATACTCTAAAAAAATCTGGATCTGATATCGTAATATTTCAAATCGATTATTATTATGTAATTGTTTGGAATAATTGTAATAGGACGATGTACAAAATACAGATTCATAAAATTCTCCGAATATTTACGAAATCGTTGAAAATATATTATGTTTTCATGATCGGGAAAACCATCGCAAAAATTGTGTGATAATTTCTGATATTTTCTTGATATCCTATCCAGATGGCTGCTATATTTCAATAGAATATTTGATGGACAGCCAACCATGAAATTCATTTACTTACCTGTTATTATAAATTTATTTTTAAAATTCTCATCGAAGTCATGTGGTCGAGAATTTAAAAGATTTATATTTAGTGGAAAAAATTTCCACGCAATGGATAATATAATTTTATTGTGTAAAAAACTTCAACTTTGCTATGATACCGCTATGTTTCAATAACTGGATTGTTATGAGAAACAAATCTTCCCAATTCGACAATTCATGGTATTTGACATAATGAACTTTTAAATGTTTTTCATATTATTTGAATGTATAATTTTTGAACTATGGACGGAATTTCCATTATTGACTTCAAATAAACTCGAGAAATATAATAGCTCTGTCGTACGTACAATACGTTTGATAATCAAATGTTTATGGACTTTGATCAAATTTAGGTGTACCTACCTACCTAACTGACGTCAGATTCTAATCCACTTAATAAAATCTGTAAAATTGTTTCGTAATTCAAATATTACCATTCGAATCACCAGATCATTTGAATGAACAGGTGATATATTAAAATGATTGGCTCAAGTTTTCCTCAATTTCATAATCACACATTTTTGCCCAGCGTTTGGACAGGTTTCGACAACTAAGCTGTCATCACCAGAATTTACAGATTTGTTGTATTTATGCAACATATCAAATAACAAAAAGTAGTAACAATTATGCAGAAGGCGAATGAACCTCTTTCATTTTACTCAAGATTTTGAGAGTTTTTCAGCGTGAAAATACCTGGTTGAATGCAGTTATGTGAAATGTAGATAGCTCTTATTGCTATTTGGTCTGCGTACATAATATTTGGGCTATTTGTTGAATAATAATTGTTATGTGTTATTTGATACACAATCACTCGAATTAGGTATTGTAAAACTTATCCGTCTTGTTTTGAAGTTTAGGTAATAAAAAAAAAGGTTTTTTCAGGATCTTACCACTAAGGAATGGACTGCTCCTATTCTTGTACAGGCGAGCATTGTGATAACAGCTTCCAAGATCATTGGCATATAAATCGCTACCCTATCTCCTTTTTGTACATTGCGGCTCTTAAGGACATTGGCAAAGCGACATACTTCTGACAGAAGCTCCGCATATGTGATATGTTTGGAATTCCTGGGATCATTGCCTTCCCTGAAAAAAAAAAGATCTGGAGTTATCCAATTTTCGAAATTAAAAGAGGTATGAATGCTATTTCAACAATGAATGAAACTATCCTTTCAGAAATTTCACTATATCAGGATTCAATCCTGCTCATAATATCCGAAAAATTCAACTTATCTAAAACATCATCAAAAACATAATAGTTTAATTAAAAAATTCAAGGTCTATACCATTTGGGCATTTCTTTCGATATCCTGATAGAATTATTGTGATTCTCGTGAAGCGATCAGCACTAATTTTTCATCAAGCTTAAAACTACTATTTTATATCTAGTATGTACGCGAAAAATTTCTACTCATTCTGATCTGTTGTTTTTTTCTACTCATTCTGTTTGTTATTTTCTACTTTCTGCTAGAATTTCTTTCTTATTATAATCATGCGAATTAACATTTGAATTCAAAATTTCATCTCAATGTAAGAGCTGCTCCGAAAATAATTGCAACCTACTAAATAAAATGATGATAGTTATTTTATTAATTTCTATTTTTATGCAATAATATAAGAATAGATTGAACGATTGATTTAATTTCATTTTAGATTTAACTTCTTCGTCAGGAATATAGGTATTAAGAGGATCATTCGCTATGAACTCTTATATGTTCTGTTTTGATTTTTTTTTTAGATATATCCTATATTAGGTCGTTTGATGAACATTATAAGTTTGTGATATCCGCTAATGTCAATTATGTTTTTGATATTCCATTGCTAGAAGTTCCTTTTTTGCAATGCTTCTGAAGTATAGGTACCAACAATACTGACTCAGAATAGTGCGGAATGTTATTCTTGTACTACTTCTAAGGTCGCTATGAATTCGTTGTTAGTTTACTCGCACAAATTTTGAGGTAACAAATTCAAGGAAGATGCTTTAAATGTTTCTACCACATTTGGCGGTGTCAAAGAAAAAATCAAAGAGATAACTTATTCTATTCTATTGAAATTGAAAGCACATAAATCAAGAAGTTCATGCCTCGACTTGAGTTTTGAATTAATTTTTCTATGGAATTACATAGTTATAGTGATACCTATTCAGAGTAGGTACATCATAGAGTAATAAACATAGATAGAGGGAGTATACGCAATTTTTACGTATCCCCAAACAAGCTAAGACGATGTTGCCGGATTGTGTTATACATATTTACAATTTTTTATTACTCTGAAAAGTTCACCTAAATTGAAAATATGAAACACATTTCAGTAAAGTTGTGACATTATTAAAATTGCAGCTGAATACTTCTGTATTTGGTTGCCCATGACAATCATGCATTATTTAATTACGCTATTAAAAGGGGTAATTAATAGATGATTATGAGTAGGTACATAAAATATAACTGACTGATTGATTAGTCGAAAGCCACAGTGTTATCGAAACAATTGTCGTAGACCATACAATATTTGTGGAAATTTACTTTGTTTTATTTAATTTTTAATGGAGTGGGGACTGAATCCATTAAATATTTCTTGTACGTTGAATTGAGTTGTTATAATGAGGTCGACGAAAAAAAAAAAGGTTTTCAATGTTTTTTGAGTAGTAAGATAAAAATTGCTCATACAATTAATTTTCATGTCATCTATACCTCGCATAATTCACTAATTGTAAGAAAAATGATAACTATTCAATTTGACTCGAGGAAATCCTGGTTCAAAACCGGTAGACATAAAAATACAATGATGTATATTCAGTAAAATTATAATCTGAATATGATACTGAAATAATTGTACGTATGCGAAGTAGGCATAGAATATATTTTGTGGAGATATTACAATCTTTTTTAGTTCATTATTTACAACAATAAACTTTCAGACTCTTTGTAAAAAAGACTTTTTAGTTTACCTTAGAAAAGCACGTTTCCGGTATTGTCATTATTATTACCTTGAAAATGAATAATGTATTAAGTGAAGTTTTCGACAAATTCATTTTTTAAAATTAGATAGGTATTCGACTTTAGCCTTCAAAATTAATTTCAAAACAGGAAGCGCAGCTGATCTATGTTTCAAGTGGATTTGCATTTGCCGTTGATCAGGAAGTCGGTATCTTCCTATAAGGAGCAACAATAGCAACAAAGAATAACAAACGCCAATGTACATAAGTATATTGAATACAAAACGAAATAGTACCTAATAGATAAATTACAAGAAATTCTCAAATTTCCTGATTTTTCAGCATTTTTATAGCATTTTTCGTGTGAGAATGACTATTTTTTCTTCATGAGATGAAAGCAAGGCGTTTGAAAAATTTTCCATACCATATGTGAAAAAATTCGAGATTAGAATTTCAAAAAATCTTCACCTACTCCAAAACCATCTCTATTTTCATCTGAGTTTTATTTGAATTCATCGAAATTTAAAACAAAAAAATTGAAAATGTGGGAAAATTGAGAAATACTCGAAAACCGTTTATCTTATTCCCGCCAATCTCAAATTGCTTCTGGGGACAGTGACCAGCATATTTCATCAGATTTTGAGCTCGATGTCTTCAAAATAATGGATTTTTGCTTATTCCAAAATCAAATTTGAAAAATTTTCCCCAAAAAGTCTGCCTATAAACCAAAATTGAAAGTCGTTTCAAAGTCATTAAATTTTCATTACTCGAAATGTATTTTGAAACTAAAAACTGTTTACTGTGTTTGAACTTCGCGGCACTATATAATTTTATTGATTTTTTAATGGTTTGAGGTATCCCCTGAGATAAAGGCGATAATGAACATGTGCAAGTGTTTTTTTATAGATATTATAATCTCATTTTCGTATGGCATTCTGATGTTTTTGTCGAGTGAACTTAACAAGAGTATGTATGTTATTGAATCATAGAGATTATCAAAATGCAATCAATATCATCCGTTTTCACATAACAGTACACCTAAATAAATATTTCACGGATAGTGTCCAAGACTTTGACCTGATAGCATGTTCAAAATACGTTATCGAATTTTTATTATTATTATTATAATTTGATTTGAATCAAGGACATGGTCCTGTGAGATTCAATATACATAAAGAGCATTACAGTCACACTTTGTTTATATCCCAGATGTGGAAGTTCCTCTAGACTCTAGATTATGAATCACGCAAAGCAATTTACCTTCAGTATCAAAATGCAATCAATATCATCCGTTTTTACATAAGAGTACACCTAAATAAATATTTCACGGATAGTGTCCAAGACTTTGACCTGATAGCATGTTCAGAATACGTTATCGAATTTTTGTTTATATCCCAGATGTGGAAGTTCCTCTAGACTCTAGATTATGAATCACGCAAAGCAATTTACCTTCAGTGTACACTTGCGTGAAGTACATGAACGATTTTCGTGTTGGTAGTTTGATATGATATCCGAAGATTGAAAAAAATTGCTTTTTCTTATCTCGGTTCACTGGGCACTATAATGAGTAGTGGGTACTTAATGCCATGAAATTGCAATAGGTTCACAATTACTATAAAATTCAATGTCAATGTTTTGATAATGGAAGGTTATAAGTGCTGCATGAGAATTTCCTCACCTGAACATATTTGTGGGAGTATCGATATAGAACCTGTTATGAATCATTAAAATTCTCCAAGTGAATCGTTATTTTATGAAAACAAGTACTTTAGCTGTAAGAATGAAAAAATGACGATGAAAAAATTCAAATTTTTCCAGCTTGAATTTTCTGTAGGTTTTTTTACACATATCGCCAAAATTCTTGGACTCCCCTAGTAAATTGTAAAACGAAATTTATCATGGATGGTCTTTTGTACATTTAATTTTTATTTTTTTCACGTGTGCTAGACATACATAAATATATATATAGACAATGCTAGGCCCCATCGCACGAGAAGAGTACAAAATTCACCTGACAATATTCAAAGATTACCGTGGCCAGCAATTTCTCCAGACATAAATCCCGTTGAACACATGTGAGATTTTGTTAAACGAGCAATCTCAAACTTGCGGCTCAAGAAGAATGGTATAACATCCCAATGGATGTCCTTAAAATTACATGAATAATAATCCATTAGTGACGTTCACTCCCATTGTTTACAATGTTGTCAATATTTCAACGATAATTTTTTACATTTTTTTACGTACATCGAATCTACGTTGTTCGCTGGAAACTGCGTATCTTGTCACCAGACAGATCGGCAATTATCTAATGTCTCTAGTACCTATCTAACCAATTGTACGATCAATTATATCAGATACACTATATTGAACGTAGTAGCTATTATTAAGAATATGCGAATACAAAGTTTTGCGTTAATCAAAATACGATCCTGTATTTTTACCGAATCTCGTTTTAGTCATCAATTATTTTCTCCTGAAATGGTTGCCTTACATACACATCCTAATATTTAATTTATTTGAATGTATCACGAAGTGATTCCACAATCCGCAGCTATTGTTTCAGTTCTATTCAAATAATTTCCATTGACTTAGAAAGGAACAATGGGTCATCGACTCATTGTAAAAATCGCTTTTTTTGGAAACAAGTATTTTATAGAGTGGAAATTCATTCTACACGTGGAAATAGCAATGTGGAAACAGGGTATATTAAATATAGATGTTCATATCTTCGGGCGATTTACACATTCTCTGACCAGGAGCACTTGGATTTGCAAGTCATCGCCGTCCACAAATTTGAAAATTCCATTCAATTTTATCATAGTAAACCTATATTAATTTTCTATGAGATACACTGTACTTGCTATGGAAAAATGTCTTACTTTGAATGTAAACATTTAGAGCAATGGAAGAAAATTGTAAAATGTCGTAAAAAAATTTCCAAAAAGGTCAAGAAACTTCCGTGATAAAGAGTACCAAACTTTTTTGGGGTGGATGGCAGGAAACTGTGGAATATAGGTATTAATGAACTGTGCTGCTCGGATACTTTACCGATATCTGTGAATTTTTTTCTCTGAGTTCTTTATAGTCCAAGTATTCAATGATAAAGGAGACTTTGATGGTAAATAAGAATATTAGATTCTTTAGAACTGATATGGCTTATAATAAAATTCTCTCAGCTGAAAAATTACAAACTAAATCTGTTCCTCCAACTATTAGTTTAACCATTCATAAATATTAAGTAAGTTAATAATTCTTTTCACAAAAATTTTGATTAGCCATATTTCAGTGGATAATTGTAATCGTAAATATCGTAAGTATCGTATATCGTAAATAATTCATGAATTTCTAACAGATGAATTCAATAAAAGTATCCATGATTTATTATTGTTGATTTTCATAATAATAGGAATATCTAATTTGTGAATTACAAGCATGAAATCTTTGTGAAGGATATTACTTGATTGAGGATCATTAAATCAATAGGTACACTTACATCACAAATTTCATAATTATTTATTGGCCAAATCTTGCATAATTTATATTCTTAAAATATGTATTCTCTTGGACTTTGTGGGATATATACCCATATTTAACAATTTATGAATATTTGGACATTGGTCTATCAGATTTCATGAGATAGATAGATAGATATATTCTTTATTTCAAATTAAATTTTACACTAGGAGAAACATGAAATGAAACAGTGTCATTAATTTACATTTTACAAAAAGTAAACTTGAAGATTCAGGATGAATTGACCTCAAACAATAACAATTGTTCAATTTTCGCAAATTTTCACTTCAAAAATAAATATTGGATTAACAGAAATTGGCCTTCAAGAGATGTCATGATTCAATGATATCAAAAACTTGAACAATTAAGCTTTGGTTATAAGAGAAAAAATGTTACTTTCGCTGGGGCTGATGTGAAAGTTTTTTTGAGAATTATAAAGCAGAGACTTACGTAGAATGAGTGGAAACTGCTTTCCAATTTTGAAAAATTCTTCAATAGCTTTCAAGAAAATTTAGGTGATTTTAGGGATGAACAGGAGAAAGATAGATATCAAGGACGATGAGATATCTAAATGATGATTGATTCAAGCCTTTAGCGAAAATACCCTATTAAACTCTATGCGAGAAATTCATGAAGGAAAAAGGAAAATTTTCAATTGATAGGCGACTAATGCTTGTAAATAAATAGATATATGAATTCATGTGTTACTGTTAATAAATATTTAAATCCGTGTTTTTTTCTCAACTGGATATAGTCCTAATAGTTATAACGTAAAATATATGAGCAAGTTGAAAATAAAAAATGCTGAATGTAGCTTATCTCACAAATTAGATCTTATAGACAAAATCTGAGATCTTTTTCGGATTCTGCAAGGAATAGTTGAAAAACTGCGAGCACCAAAATGACTTGGCCTGTGTAATCAATCAATAATCCGTAATAAAAAGTGATGAAAAGAACCGTTGAAAAAATAATCGAGTAGCAGGTAGTTGCAAAATATGAAATTGCATAACTGTCCAATAATTTGAGACAATTCTCTCGATCTATTACACCCATAATTATTGCTTAAGGTACAATATACTAACACAATACCTTCATTCAGATAATTAGATAACAAATTAGTTTTGGTTTATTGAAAAAGCAAGTGACGAAAGCAATACTGAATCGCCATGTAATTTTAAGCATATAGGTATGTTTAGAGATCTTGCCTGGAAAAATGAAGGCGTATTGCACAAAATTACGGAAATCCCTAGTGTATGTGTAAGAATTCTGGTAAAACGAATGTATTTATCCAATTTTGAATCATTACTACTTCCTTCCAGAAATATTTATTCCTGGTCAGTTTTTCTTCAAATCAATTTTATTTTCGACTGAATAATCTATTGGCGAATTTGTTGAAAAGTAATGGCGTGAAAAAAGTCCAGGAAGTCCTAATTATTGTATGAAACTTAAAGAATGGCTAGAGAATTTAGGACAAGAGGGATAAAGTCCAGTCGTTCAATGTTAGCAGTTCGGAATGAAAAATCCTATGTTTACAATGATGAAATTCCATTAACATCAGGTTATTGATACTTCTTACATAATTAAGGATGAACTAATATGATACCTACTTCGATTCATTTACATTTTTACTCAACACTTTCGATTATGAATTTTTGCTTCCATTCCAATTTAAACAATAACAAACTTTTCTAGGTCAAGATACAAGCTGCCTTAGACTAACTGTCCTCTTTTTGATGAAATTTTGATCACTGGTAAAGAAGGTGCGTTTCAATCTTTTTATTTTTGCCTATTGGTTTAGTTTTTTCAATTATGCAAAAATTGAATTAAAAAAATGATAAAAGCATTGACGTCAAGTGGGGAGCTATTGAGAGCTAGTTCATTTATGCGCCAATTGCTCCATTGCATATATTGCTATATGTATATAATTATATATGTTCTCTAAGAATTGGCGTATAAATGATCGAGTCTTCAGAAGCTCCTCACTTCACATAAGTTTTTTATTTTTTGATATTCTATGGTTCTGACGACGTTATCAACAAGAAATTTTGCACGAAGATTGAAACGGTTATATTTTATATACACGAAGAATATTAACTCGTTTTGATTTGTAATTACTGAACTATTGATTTTTTTTAAATTCTGCCTTAAATATTTTTGATTTTAACTATGCGATGAGCCCACTTCATGGAACTTACACAGTATACGCTTTGGAATACCTATATATAATCCAGAAATTTATAAAGCCCGAAAAATATTTGCGTGAGATTTTTTCACAAATACTGTTGCTCAATTTTGCTAGCTCGATAAACCTTTCCATGAATTTCGAAATCTAAAAATCAAGAAACCAAACAAAAACATGTATTGTAACGATGATACTCAACACAGAATTTATTGATAAATGCAGATGAATTTTTTGAAAATTGAATAGAGTTCTCAACCCATAGCAAAATATTCCAAAAGAAGTTGTGAAGGTGAGAAACATAAAATAGAAAATTCAAAGCATAATTTGCTTTTAAAAATAAAAATCGACTAGTACGAGAATTTTCTTTAATACCTAATTCTTTGTACAAGCATTATTGGCTTGTTGCATTATTTTTTGACACGCTGTATGAATTTTTTTAACAAGTTTACAGTATTTTGATCCAGAATACAGGGTCTTCCTCAATTGGAGGTAAAAAACGAAAATGACAGATTCCTCGTAGGTATCCTATTAGGAAAAAAAGTACTACAAAGGTGGACACAAACGCTTTGTTTTTGAGATTAGGGTGTTAAACTTTCATTTTTTTTTCAAGTTTTCACAAGATATTTTAATTTTTAGTTTTCAACATGTGATATGCTAATTTTGAATGCAAACCTACAGGATGGTATTTTTTCTGGAACAACGCCGCTTCTTTTCCATAACTTTTTTTGGTTTACGACAGGTAGTTAAGAAGAATGTAAACAAAAACTTCGATCCAGTACTACACCTTTTGGTTTCTTGTAGTTTTATAGTATCTGCTACTGATTTTGATAAAAAAATTTCAAACAATTTTCTAGTACCTACCTATCTAATCGTTAGGAAAATACAAATTATTATGAAGATCCAGTAAGTAAGATTAGATGAGTGAATTAATAATAAGTTTAGGTACCTATTTACCCAATCTATAGCGAAAATTAATGAAGTTTCGATAAACTGGTATAATCATCACAATAAACAAGAAACAACCTGTATGTCGAAAACAAAGCTTTAGCGGGCCCATGTTTATTTTTTTCCTTAAAATAACCCAAGGAATCTCTATTTTTCCTTCGTATTTCCAATTTAGGAACACCCTGTATAGCAATGAATCATAATAGACCTAAAACAAGACATTAAAAAGAATGATTAGGTATTCGAGAAAATATTTTCAACCCTTCAACAAAATATACCATGGATAGACCAATTAGGTCAAGTCCAATTGCGACTCTAAAAACAATCGATGAGGAAATAAACCGCAATATTCACCACCTCTTTCCTCCCCTAGAAAAAGAAACTCACCAAAAGAACGCAATTTTTTTCCCGTTACCATTCCTTATATTCCTATCCAGCAGATTATAGGAAATGTTGGTGGTGGCGCCGTCCAACCACTTGGTGAAAATGGGACCCTTCCTGAAGTCAAAATTGAACCGGTTGAAGTTGTCGAAATCGATTGGCCTTTTCCAGTAGAAATTGTCGGCAATCTCACCCCAAAATTCGGAAGGGTTTTCTATCGACTTCTGGTACATCTGCTTGTACTGGGCATTGTCGCTGACATAGCAGCTCCTCGCTATGTCTGGATCGGGAAGGAAAACCAACTTTTGCGACGGCATCATTCAGACTGAGACGCTCAGAAATGAGGATAATGTCCCGAACACACGAGCGAGCCGACTGGCGGACTTGCGTCCGAACGTTGGCTAGACTTTGCTTGGCGCCGACGTAGATTGCCAATCGTTACCACCGACAGTGGAGCGGGAACTTGAGATTTAACGATGTTTCTGTTTCATGCAGTTTTAGAATTTTGTATTATTTTTTTGCTATCTATGGCAACAACAAAAATTTTTTTGGTGCCTGGGATTTTAGAGCTGATTTAAACCACGCTAAATCTGTACATGCAATCCTTTTTTCTCTATCTGTTAAATATTGTTCAATAACCCAAAGGAATAAATTGTATTGCCGGAGAGAAAATATGGACTTGGGCCACTCGTCCTACAAACAACGATGAAATGTCAGCGACACCTTTCACAGAGTGAAAAAATAAGTAAAAAAGCGAATTAATAACCCGATCTTAAAGCAAGCCACCAACGAATTGCACCTTACCTTCTGGGTTGAGATGATGGAGTCTGGAAGGGCCCTTCTTATCTGCTTCCGCAGCTTAATCTCGAAGAACACCCAAACCTAAACCACACAAACACCTTTTGCGCGTTTCAATCTATTGAAACTTTAGTTCTTTAGCGTTCACAGCGAAAACTTCGTGATTTTAGCGTGTATTTCATCCACTTTCGGAAAAGTACGTATCCTGTGGAACACAGCGATTAATTCTTAGTACATCTGTTCGACCGTTCAATTTCAATTTCAAAAAAAATCACAGGCGAGCATCGCGCATATACGTGCACGCTTCCTTTCGGCGCAAGACGTTGGCCAACAGAAAAATTTAAATTCACAAACAAAAAAAGAAACCGGAAAAACAAAACAACTGTGAAAGGTCTCTAAATCCAAATTTTAAATTAATAATTCCGTGGTTACGGAACACTATCAGCTCTACTTTTTTAGATACATCAACTTATCTACCAATGTGAGTTTCATTCAGTATACCTATTCGTTTATAGGAGTTCTAAAATTATTATACAGGGTGGCCATTTGAAAACGAAACAGATGAAATAAAGTTTTTCGATAGAAATGCTCGGACAGGTCGATTTCTGTTTCGAGGGGGACAACTTAAGATGTAGGTTACGGACGCATAGCGCTTCAACCCTTGCTACTACAACCCTCACCCCCAAATTTTGAATAGGGAAGATGGGATGAGTGATACCTCATTTGAAAGGTATTTTTATACTGATTTCAGCACAGTAATTGTTTTTTCATTTTATGCATTAGTTCTCGAAATATTCTTAACTAAGTATTTGAAAATGAAGTAGTGTTTTCATGGCACTTGTAGTGTTTTGTGAAAAATCGACATTTTGAGCTTCAAAACAACCATGACAGTGGCTTCCTTCCTAACTAACTAACGCATGAATATTTCGAGAACTAATGCATAAAATGAAAAAACAATTACTGTGCTGAAATCAGTATAAAAATACCTTTCAAATGAGGTATCACTCACCCCATCTTCCCTATTCCAAATTTGGGGGTGAGGGTTGTAGTAGCAAGGGTTGAAACGCTATGCGTCCGTAACCTACATCTTAAGTTGTCCCCCTCGAAACAGAAATCGACCTGTCCGAGCATTTCTATCGAAAAACTTTATTTCGTCTGTTTCGTTTTCAAATGGCCACTGTATATTCATTAATGTAGGTTCAATGGTTTTATTGTCAGTCTATTATTGAGTAAATCCCAGGTAAATCTATAAATAGAGGAATCATTGACAATCAGGTACCTGATTTGATCCCCTTACTCGGATAGGTAAGAGAAAAAATCATACTTCCTCCGTTACATATAAAGTTGGGCTTAATGAAGCAATTTGTAAAGGCTCTTAATAAAAATGGGTCATGTTTTGCATATATAGACGTAAAAATGCATCAGTTGAGCCCAGAAAAACTAAAAGCAGGAATATTTGACGGCCCACAAATAAGACAATTAATTAAGGATGCTGCCTTCATAAATTCAATAAATCGAATTGAACGAGAAGCTTGGACAACATTTGTTGCAATTGTTGAAAATTTTCTAAGCAAACATAAAGCTCAAACTATGTTGAAATGGTTAACAAGATGCTCAATAGTTTCAAATCCTTATAGGGTGTGCAATATGATTATTAAAATACATTATTTGAGCTCTTAGGTAAAAATGATTACCTCAAGCTCAAAAAACCTCGACACCAAAACAGCTGTTCCCTATGAATACTCATCTAAGCCCTGGTATTGCTTGATTTCTCGGAAGCGTTTGACAGCGTGGACCATAATTTATAGGTACTTTGAGTTAAATTGAAACATATCGGTTTTAATAAGGGGCCATTGATGAGATTCTTCAGGAGTTACCTTTCTGATAGAAGCCAGAGGGGAGTTGTCGGAATTGTTGCTTATTCGTTCGGGTGTTCCTCAAGGTTCAATTTTGGGGCCTCTATTATATATTTAATATATACTTTTGATCTGCTCTCAGGGCTTGAATCCTGTTTCATCCACGGATATGCTGATGATATTCTGCTTTATACTGATTTCAGCTCAAATGATGCAGGCAAATAGAAATATTGGCGTGAATCTAAAAATAACTAATTAATTCTCAATTTCACACAATCTTAAAATAAATGCCAACAAATCACAATTTTTGCTGTTCGGAGGCTCCAGGAGTCATATTGAAAAATCTTGATAATCAGTTTTGTCCTGAATTTATGATTACATCAAATATCATGATTGTAATTGAATTTAATTATAAACATGATTAGTATGGTAATTCTGTGTGATTTTGTTCTTACGACATTATTGTATTATAGATTTTTTACAACCTTCAACGATCAACCATAGTTTTAGCGCCCGGATGCCTCTTATCATACTCGCCATCCAACTTTTTTATCTCTATTATGCTAATTCTAGTGAATGATATATGTATTAGATATCAGACGTTATTTTTTTAGTGTTATATTTTCTTTGAACATTTATCTGTTATGTCATATATAATAAAGAAATTTATTATTATTATTTATTATATCTACCTAAGGCAAAGTCCATTTTGGTTAGACGACTTCAAAAATTGTTTTTTAAGTACACTGTAAAAATTTGATATACAAACGTGAAAATATGATTTATAAATATTCCTGTTAGCGAAAATTACACTAGGTGGAAAAAAAGTTTTTTCATTTGAGTCCCAAAGACATTTTTTCTTGAAAATTATACTTTATTCGTCAACATATATATATCTTCAAAAGTAATACACCTACCTACACCAATGTCTTCTAATATTTCAATACCTTTTCTGTAGAAACATACGTTTCTGCATTCATTAAAACCAAATTTCTCTCCCTGAAGCATTCTTTTGAGGTCTACAAAATGCCATTAATCACTGAGGGCCAGATCTGAAGAAGCTGGGTGGTCAAGTAGTTGAAAGTCCAATTCTTTCAATTTTACCATGGTTTTCATCGATTTGTGACAAGGAATAGTACCTATTCACGAAACGTGAAGTCAAAAACTGTAAATATACTTAGAAGGGTGCACTTAGAGCATAAATGAACGAACGCTCGAAAGCTCTTTTTTTCGATATTCCGTTTTTCTATTATAATAACCTGATCAATACCACAGTTTGCTGGAAGTTTGAAATTGCCATTTTAATCTTTATTTACTTGCAAAATCTCAGTGGCATCTGTTATTCAGTTGTCACTGAAAAATTAGGCTTTTTAATATTATTCTTGAATTTTCTGAGGTTGTGATGATGTAATCAGATGTAAATTTACACGAAGTTTCAAATTCTTTTCACATCAACATCTAAAAATCAACCTCACGGAAATATTGAGTATTTTTTTGGTATATATTCTTCTATGGTTCTGCTTACGCGATCATCATAACAGTTTGCAGGAAATTTGAAATTGTTATTTTAATACAACTACAAATTCTCATCTCAATCGGATCAACAGTTTTTACATTAACAGGAGAGATTCGCTTTTTACATATTCGTTAACTGAACTTTATTGAAGTCTCCTTCATCATATGTTGTTATTGAAATAAAGGAATGGCCAAGTTAACAAATTCCCAGGTTTTGCTCACGAATTTAGTACTTTTGAGAAATGTATATCGAGAAATATTCATCAAATTCATTGGTTTTGCTCACGAATTTAGTACTTTGAGAAATGTATATCGAGAAATATTCATCCAATTCATTGGATTCCAGTAATATTTTCCATAAATGACACCATAAGAGAGTGTTAAAAAATCGATCAAACCTAATGTCACTTCCAATGCTAAAAAGAAGTACTTGGGTAGATAAACTAATGGCCAGATTATGTGATAAGAACTCAATATTCAAGGTCAGAAATGAGTTGCAGTTCCTTTTACAATTGATATGAACGCGGAATAAAACTGAAGTTCAATGATTAAATGGGTATGTAGGTCAAGGACCTCCCTTTTCTCTTTGAGGGAATGACTTGTGGTTCAGATGACCTTCCTTTCCATTCCTGGGGACATGTTACTAGATGGGAATTTGCAGATATGATGGGTTAGGCATGGGACTGTCGAAAAATCCGACTGAATCAGATTTAATTCCCGACACTTTTGAAATTCCGCCAATCTGAATAGAAATGAAGAATTTTTCAATTTTCTTATTGAGATATGCTATTAAAACAATAAATAAGAATGACAATCGTTCAAAAGCTTTTCGAGACAAATGAGACAGTCTTTTTCGACATTCTGCTACGGTTCTGGTGACGCTAACCACACCTTAATCTGATAAAATGGTTTTTATTTCATTCAACATTCAACACCTCAATTTCTTATGACAGTAAAACAATAAATATAAATAAATAACTATATTTGAGGCAATTGATCTAAGTCCTTCAGCCCACAAAGAATATAAAAATTCGAAAAATCATTTATACAGAGTCAGAAACATTTACCTATTTGCACTAAAAATCTACAGGGTGCTTACCTTCTCAGATACTTACCACATAATGTTGTTCTCATGTGGGACAACCATATATGTATTAATATTTGAAAAAATTCTTTCCTCAATATATCTTGTATACACACAAAATCTGGTGGATGGTAAACTGGATGTTCTTATCGTCATATTAAACTATACCTCTTCAATAACAAGCAAATATTTTGATCAGGAACGATTATTTAAAAAAAAAAACTTCCTTGCATTTAGCAATTATTTACTTCAGTAATACATGAAATAGATAAATAGATATCAATTACTATTATCCACAACTTGCACAAGAACTGGGAAGATCGAAAGGCTTGATAGGTACACTCGTAAATGTATAAATAGGTAGATATATGATTAAAAAAAATAAAACCATAAGATTAAAATGAAAAATATATCATTTTTAGGCCACATCACATCGCTTGTAATAAACATTCCTTGAAATCGAATGAGAAGAAAAATATATATAACAAAACAATAAAACTTAGTGAATGTTTTAACAAACCGTGATAGTGGCAAAACGAATGCAATAAATTCATTCAATGAAAAATCCATATTTCAAAAATACAAATGATGGCGAAAGCAAATAACAAAGTTTCAAAAATTTGAAATCCTTCCACTAATGTAATAGTCATAAATACATCAAGAAAAATCCCTTGGAAATCTGATGATATCTTCAAGATTACAAATTTTATGGAACAAGCATTCCATGATCTCAGGTATATGAAACATAATAATTTTAGAGTCATCATTTGGCAATTTAAGGGGCGAAGTCTAGCTATTTTTTTTATGGAATTATTGTTATGTTGTCTCAGAAAAAAATTTCTAAAATATGGTCGTTGAACAAGTTGAGTGTAAAATATTCAATTGAATGTATTAAAACTATATAATAAGAAATATAATTGGTGAAATAATCGTTTTAAAGCAGTTCACTTCGTCATATTTTATTTAATGTTCTTCTGTTATCGTTGAGTTCATCAGTTCTATTTCTCTGTATTCAGAGTCTTTGTACTTATTTTTGATAAATAGATATCAGTCACCTACCTTAGCAATATATGGAGAATTATTTTTTGAGAATAGTCTTCGTCTTAGTAGGTATTACTTCCAAGAGATATTGAAATTTCCCAAACACTGGTAAATATTTTGCCTCAGAGAATTTTGTTGTATTTGAGTTCCCAATGAAACAGCTAAGAAGTATTTTAGAAGACTGATAATATTCGGAAATTATGTTTGCATAATTCACTGCGAAAAATGTGATTTCAAAAAGAAAAAAATACAATTTCCTAAATATCAAGAAAATCTCATATCACTATTATTTGGAAAAAAATTTCAATTTAATTTGGTGGAATACTATTTTCTCTATAATAAATTTCCTAGGTAAGAATACCGATAAAATTGGCAATATTTCAGCTATTTTTTGACTCAAATATTAATTTGAAAACGATTTCTGAAATCAAATTAAAGAAAAACATATTTTCCAATTTTATGTGGGTTCAAAACATTTTTGCACAATTTTCAAAATTCGATTCCAACAATTTCATCGTTTAATAGATTCGTCTCTTTATATGAAATATAATTTGTTTCATATTCCTGAGTGTAATTTCGATTGAAAACGTGCTTAAGCAAAGTGATAAGTTAGATCATTAGGTTGAAAAGTTTGAATTGACTTATTCTAGATCGATATTTCGAACCATATTCAAATGTTGAACACTAACACTTACTTCTTATGATAAAATTCGTCAGCTTAAAGTAGAATTCAAAATGAGTACTAGAATAGGTAAGTACATTTCATTCATAAAACTTCTCTAAGATAGGATTATTACTTACATTTTAGATTGAAAATTTGTCGGAACTTCATTCTTTATATATATTAAGATTACAATTTATATAGTGATAACTTCAATATTTTCTCATTTTTTCTTGATTAAAATGAGAAGGATTATAAATAATTCATCACATGAGTTAAGATTTTAGGTTTTGAAATCAGATGATGAATGGATATATTTCATTAATACTGTGCAAATCATTGTATAGTCATAAATAATAATGATAAATAACATCCAAAAATTGCAACAATTGGAAATAATTTGTACCACAACTATCTAGTATTCAATTGACAAAGTATATATTCCAGAAAGGTTTATCTTTCATATTCAACAATTATATATAATATCAGTATAATAAACGGATTTATGAAATCTATGGTCAATTTGAAAACTCTCAAAATATATAAAAATTCAATTAGATTCCCTAATAGGTTCAGAATCCATTCAAATCATAATCTATAATCTGAAATGGTAGGAGATTTCATACTGTCTTACTGTATTGTCTTCATGAGCTTCTTGGATGAGATATTCTGTATTGTTTTGTCCTACAGTAATGTGTTTGGTGGAAAAGTATGAACATGTGAATTTCAAAGGAACAATGTGGGGAAAAATTTCATTGTATTTATGTCAGAAATATTTGGTAACAATTTCAAATCATGCTCTTAAGATATTATATACTATGAATAATTCAATAAATAATAATAATATTTCAGTCCAAATATGTTTGTTTTTTAAATTTCAAAATCTCTGACTCTCTAGAAATACGAGAGCATATTATGAAGAGAGCCTTCAAATAAAACAAATTAAAATTATCAACACCAAAATGACGTAAATCATAAAAAAATAACAAAAACATTCTTACGTTACAATATTATAAGAGTTTCTAAAATTATGCACATTGAACAACAAGTTTGAGTCATTTCACAATGAAAATGCCTCTTCGCTAAATTTATCATTTATGGTCCTGCTCATACAAATTGAACGTATTTGACGTTCAACATTAATCAAAACAAAAACATTTCATGCTCTATACGTATATAAGTAAAGTTCTTATGACTGAGGACATCAATTTCCAATCTTAAGAAAAGGTGGAAAATATTAGATTTGAAGAAATTATTCGCAGTTTTAGTGGTCAGATATCACCATTTTGGGTTTTCGTTTTTTTTCTTTCGAAGTTAATTCTTAATCAAGCTGCATTCAGATATATGAAAAAAGAATTTTTCGTGAAATGAATAAGTTTTACATTTCGGTAAAAAAAAGAGTGATGATATATTGTATTGATGTGAGTTATTGAAGAAATCAATCATTCAACACACAGGAAATAATGTCTACATTGAAATAACATCACTAGAGTATACTTGTAAATTATGATCAATTAAATTGGTAAATTATGGGCAAATCCGAAAGTGATATAAAACAAGACAAATACCATGAACAAAGAAGAGTAATTAAGTTGGGGAGAGTGAAAAACTCCCTAGTTAAATATCACTTGATTTGTTCCAAGTTAATATACCCAAAATTTTTCTGCATTCAATGTTCACATAACTGTTAAACAATTCATATATATGTTATCTCGAGGAAAGTTGAGTTTAAGTATATTCAACAATTCTACATAAGAATGTTCCAAAAATGTGAGAAATCAGTAAACTGTTGCTCAGAACAAATCAAAAACAGGAATAGATAAATATACAATTTGTCCATCTGACATCAAGGATCAGCCTTGAGATCACAAAAAAGTTGTTCAAAACAACTAATAAACAGTCTCTATGTAAGAACCTAGTTTTTGTTGTTACTACTGAGCTTGGGGATCACACTGTAGTAATCTCACGATAGAAGGATCACTTTTCGCACCCTCGATGAACTCTTCTAAGCTCAGTTTGCCATCCTTATTTTTGTCCATTTGTCGGAATATTTTGTCTGTGCGTTTTTCAGGAGTGCTTTCATCCTCTGGCATCTTCATGACGGAGCCAACCATTTTGTAAATAGCCTAAATTTGTTGTTCAATCATTATTTTTGTAAAAACTGGGTAAAACCATATTTTTTCAAAATATATCAAGGCCTACGATGAATGGGATGGAAAGCTTTATGTTTTTCAAATAGTTTACAAAGCTTCATCATCATTTCAGGTGAATATTTCGAAAAATCAATAGTTTTCTTTTTGAACTCATATTTTTCCAGCAATAGCAGGATATTTTTAACTCAGATAAATATCTAATTTCGCATTGAGATTTTTACTCTTATATGCTTCTGATTACATAGAATTACACAATATCACTAATTCACTTTTTGGAAAATCATATTAGGAGTACAACTTTGCTTCCGTCGTGTTGCAATAGATGGCTGTAGCGGTAAGTGGTGGTCGAAATAAACAGATCGTAGATGGCATTCAATAAGCACAAGCATTTGTAAACATAACGCCATTGAAATATTAATCGATTTGTGTCTGCATCATAAAGTTATTCTCGATTAAACATGTCAGCTTACGAGCCAAATTCTCGCCATTTGTGGGAGATTTTATTTTCTGCCTTGAATTGAAGAAATCTGCAGCTGAGGCTCATCGAATGCTCTCAAAGAGCTATGGTGAGGCCGCTATTAGTGGAAGAATGTGCCGAGAGTGGTTTCAACGCTTCAAGAACGGTGATTTTGACGTCGAAGACCAGCATGGCGGTGAAAGAGGAAGTTTTCCGAAGATGCAGAATTGGAGGCATTACTTGACTCGTGTCAAACGCAACAAGAATTCGCAGAATCATTGGGAGTGACACAAAAAGCCATTTCGAAACGCCTTAAAGTCATGGGAATGATTTGGAAACAAGGAAATTGGGTGCCGTACGAGTTGAAGCCGAGAGATGTTGAACGGCGTTTGTTTGCTTGTGAACAGCTGCTTGCAAGGTAAAGACGGAAGGGATTTCTATATCGCATTATGACTGGAGACGAAAAATGTGTTCATAACGTTAATGCCAAGCGCAGAAAATTATGGGGATAACCCGGCCATGCTTCCACGTCGACGGCCAAACCGAATATTCACGGTTTCAATGTCAAACTAGTATTTGGTGGAATCAGATCGACGTAAGGTATTATTAGTAGTTAAAACCGACTGAAACAATCACAGGCGATCGTTATCGAACGAAATTAATGCGTTTGATCCGATCATTGAAAGACAAACGGTCGCAATACAACGAGAGACATGATAAAGTGATTTTACAGGATGACAATGCTTGACCCCATGTTGCGAAAGTGGTCAAGACATACTTGGAAACGCTGAAATGGGAAGTCCTACCCCTCCGTATCTTCCAGACGTTGCTCTTTCGGACTATCACTGTTTCGATTAATGGCACACGGCCTGACTGACCAGCACTTTCGGCCTTATGGAGAAGTAAAAAATTGGATCGATTCGTGGATCGCTCCAAAAGATGATAAGTTTTTGTCAACGCGGGATTCGTACTCTGCCTGAAAGAGGAAAGAAAGTAGTGGCCAGAGATGGATAATACTTTGAATCATAAATGTATAACCAGTTTTTTTACGGTGGAGGCAAAGTTGTACGGCTATGTACAAAAATAATGAATGCGTGGGCACGTTTGAAACAGTCTTAATTTCACTTACCGTGACGATTTCTAACATTTCTTGTCTTGAAATATATCCATTTCCATCGAGATCATACATAGAAAATGCCCACTTCAGTTTCTGTTCCAGTTTGCCTCTCGAAGTTACTGAGAGGGCACACAAAAACTCCCGAAAATCTATGGTACCATCCCCATTCGCATCGAAAGTACGGAATACATGTTCGGCAAACTTGCTAGCATCGCCATAGGGAAAGAAATTCCCGTAGATCTTTTTGAATTCGTCAACTGACAGATGACCGCTAGGACAATCCTTGAGAAATCCCTTATACCATTCTTGGATTTCTGCGTCTGTAACATACAACATATCCCTAGGAGTATTGCTAGCTGATCCTAGAGAGTAGGTTATACACCCTACTCTTTAATAACTCAAAGGTGAGACTTTTTTCTTTGACAAAATATAAAACCCCTAAAAATGTACCATCTCATGAAAAATCGCCATAATGGAAATGATATCAACCCCCAAAGTCGAATGAAGGTCGAGTACTGTTGAACTAAAAAGTTTTTCAATAGGAGGTTTCATTTTGAATAGCTCGCTATCTGTATAGTTGTCATCTCCTCACCAACGTATTGAAATTGTTAAAATTCTCTACAAAGTGGTGAAAATTTTGCAGTTACAGCTCGTAAAACTAAAGCTAGTTTTGAGTCGTCGTGGACCACCTTCTTGGTCGGCAATACTGACACTGGTGGAAAAAATTGAGCTTTTAGGGACAAGTTAGTGATGCGAAAAATGGAAATCGTGTGGATCGTTCTAGAATAACTCAGAATATTGCTGGTGCAGCTCGTAGTGTTTACGAAAACCAAGGATTGTTGAGTCCTCGTCGATCTTTGAAATTAGGCATTCCACAAACATATTTTCAATTAAAACTTGGGTCTTAAGGCATTTTAAGTTATTAAAGTAATTTGAAAATCAAAAACTGATTTATCATTTGATTTTTCGCCAGATGAGCACATTTTCTCATTCTCATTTCTCTCTTTTTCATTTGGATATTTTATACAAGGTGTTTCAATAGTTTTCACTTCTTTTTGCTGTAGAAGGTTTCTCGGGAGAGAATCGTGCGTTGTGCGTACGCAAATTTTACAAAAATGGCAATTCTGTGTTTATAGCGCGAAGAAATGTCTTCAATATTCTAGATATTTGTCTCTTAAATGATGCGCCAAGCATTCCTCTCATTCCGAAAAGGGTAAAAAAGTAGGCCGGTTCAAAACTAAATAAACCAAAACCTGGGCGCTAAAAGTTATTGAGAATGAGTGCCCTGAACGAAAGGGTAAACATTTGGACGACATTATTCTTAAATATTAATTTGTTAAACGGCTTATTTTTTTTCATCGCTTTTTTTAAATATTAACTTTTTTGAGACACCTTGTATATGGATTTTCGGCGAATTGGTTTATTTTGAAGAACTCCATTAGGTACCTGTGAAAACAAATTACTTTGGAAAATGCCATATTCAGACAAATTAGATCAAAGTTCTATCTACTATATCCAATTTGGCCTCCCTAAACCAAAATCATAATCGGATACCTACTCTGCCTTGGTTTGGAAGTTATGGGTCTCCAAATTTCACATTTCCAATGCAAGTAATAATAAAGATACTTAATAGATGAAAGAACTTACCAGAAAATTCAGTATTCTGTTTCAGATCTTCCAGTACTTCCGGTTTCAGTTTGCTATTTTGTTTACCCATGACTAGAAAGATCAGCCTCTACTTCTCTTCAATAACACTGTTCGAAGTTAAAATACGTCACCAACCTTAATGAAAAAAAAAAGTAAATCTGATTGATAAATGAAAAATTCAGATGGGTCGAATGTATATATTATTTAATAAATACTCATAATGGGTGAAAAATTCAGACAAATATTCCATCAATGTAATATTTCGAATTATTAATTAAAATTTTCTTAGTAATTCTGGTCTTTTAAAAATACCACTACATTTCTATTCAAAACAGAGAGAGGTTCCCAACAAGTCATCACATTTCTAGGTGGACAGACATTTATAACACCTAAATTTTCGGTATATCATGAAAGACAGCAGTACAACTTGTGCAAGTAGAAAACATTGTGATTCTATTCCAAGCATATCTTGTTCTTTCATGATTAATATTCTAGCATGTTACAAGAGAAAATTTTTTATTATTTCAAGCATTGAAGGAAAATAACAAAAATTTAATATATCATTAAGAATATGATGGTCATACATTCGAATATTTCCCAAATGTATTAAAATGTCGGAAACATTCGTTGTGCAGTCAACAACATGATTTTGAAGTTTGATCGACAAAAATTTCAATAATTGCTCTCTTCACATAAAAAAATATTTCTAGCAATTTTCCCTAGACAATAAAATTGACAGTAGTTTTGTGGAAATCTTTTAGAAGAAAAATAATTCAAACATTATGTGATTTCCTTGCTCTAAAAATTCATTTTATAATTTTGGATGAATGATTTTTACTTGCAATAAAGCTCAGTGGAGGCTTACTGATTTCTATTGCAAGTAATATGCATTTAGATGCAAATGTTGTTTCTTATAAAGAATTCAATGGGACAGATCTGCAGGAATCGTAGGTATTTGAGTTGATACAAAATTTGGAGGAATTTGATCTCTGAAATATTTACTCATATATCTATAAAAAGTTCTCTTTATAATTAACAATGTAAAGCTGTAAGAGAAAAGTTCTTAACAATGTCATAAGCCATTAAATATGTATATTGTGAATTAATCATTTGTAAAAATACTCCATAATACCTATTGAATAAGATAATGTATAAAGGGTTTCTTCGAACTAAAAAATCATGGAATATTCAATGAATATACTTTTTATCCATACATAAATAATCAATAAATAATTAATAAATTTTTACAGTTTTACGGTAATTTTTGCTGAAGCGTACATTGATCTACATATGAGAAGGCAGTCTACTTTTAGGTACTACAGAACTAAAAATCTGGGAACAGTCTAAAACAAATCTATTGAGTTATTGTGCACTGAAATATTTGCTATCGTATGGTCGAGAATTATATTCATTCTTGTGGTGAGCAATTCCATAAATCCCAACATCTCATATTTTAGCTAGTTCTTCCATTTTTTACCAAGATGAATTTCATTGTTATAATAAGTACAATTTCCATTGGTATATCATTGAAAACTATTTCAAAGAGAAATAAAATTTCAACACATATATATATATATATATAAATACAAAGATATAGATCTCAATTTATCTGATTTCGAATTATCATTTTTGACAATTCACTTCATTTACTCTGGAGATAATAATTTTCTGAAGAATTTATTGGATTAAACAAAAAATGGAAGAACAAGCTGTATTATTCTTTCGTTCTCATACGACCTTTTCTGTGGAAGATTCAAAAATTGTGCTTATATCATATACTCAACTATGATCTCACCATTCTTTCTATCACAGTCGACCAAACGTTCAGTTTTTTTTCAAGAAGAAGATAGTGTGTTTCAAATTTGTTTTCATTCTTTCAAAATTAGTTAATAATCTGTTCAACTATTTATAAATTAGCAAATTTGCATGGATTGACTTCCCACATTTGAATTTATAGAAAGGACATTCACAATAGTTACCCTTCAATTCATATATTATATTACATCTACATATATTGATCTGAAAATTTACCCGTATGGCTTAAAATATCAGATTAATGGAATTTGAGACATTATTTTAATCCATTAATTAAAATAAAATTGAATGTTGAATTGTTATTGTATTTTGAGTGAGTTATTTGAGCAAGACTAGAGACTATTATACTTGTAATCCTTTTATATATTGAGATAGTTTTTCATGACTTAGAATTATCTAGTGAATTAGAGAGAATTTACATATTTTTCCAATATATTGCTTATGATTACTGCACAAGAGTCGAAACGACATTTTCAATTATTATTGATATTATAATTCAAACTGGAACATACCTAACGTACTTCGGCTAAATTTTTACAGACAGAAACAAAACTGAATGACAATGATTGAGGAAAACATATTTTCGATATTTTTCCTCAAACACGTTGTTTCCCCATTATGGTTTTGGTGATAACAATTTGAAAACAAAAACTTCTGAATACATAAACATATAGTCGATCATGGTAATTATTAAAAATGAATTCTTACCTTTGCAAAATATGAGAACAAAACGAATAAAGAACAAATAAAATATAGAATCGACGTGAATTTCAGGACAATCTTTTCGATTCTCTTTCAATTGATCTTAATTGGGAACTTGTAGACGAGAAAACATATTAAAATTTTTTCATATCCTTTGACTTCCTGAATCAAGTATTTAATTGACTTCTCACATATTACCTGCATATGTTGACTTGTCGCTCGAACAGGTCTTCAAATCGAAATTTTGAAATAATTAACGTGACCGTTCTCTTGAAATAATCGATTTTTTATTTAGATGTGAGAGTGAAAAATGTTTTATTATTATATGTATTGGTAGATATTTTTTTTTGTACTTTGAGATGTAATAAAATCAAAATAACTCACTTAACAACAACCAATTTTTCTCATCTTCGACGCTTCTGGTGAATATAGTTAAAAAAAATTATGGATAATGGATTTTGTAGTTTACGTTGTAGTTCAGATCCTAAAAGTGAATTTAATACCCACTATTGTCTAATTCTAATATCGAACTCCATCTAGATGAATGAAAATATCCGAATTAATGGCAGTTTTATTAAAGCAGAAACAATATCTTTTGCATAATCACTTCACTTATGAATGTTTCCATAAGTTCTCGATAAAGATTTCTGAAATATCTGGTGTATTCAGTTGCTGCATTTTGTAAATATCGATTTGGCAGAGAATGTAGGGCAGATGGCATTTCAAATGTTATATTAAAAAGATTGGGGTGTCAAATTTTCATCAATTCTTTCGAAGTAAAAATGATGATTTACCCCCATTTGAAAAAATCTCAGTTATTAGATTTGTATAACATTAATGCCCAATATTGAAGCAAGTTTTCGGCCGATAGAATTCTAATGTGAAATGGTTGTTCAATTATCTACATCAACTTTTTCTTTTCATACAAGGTGTTCCCTGAATTGATGCCAAAGGTTCAGGAGGCAATACTTTATGATAAGGAGGTGTTTCATATAATTGTTCCCCTTTAAGTTACTACCAGTTGAACAATGAATTCATTTGTTTGTAAGATTTAATTTGAAATCAACCAACCTACTTGATATCAATTACTATGACTATATTTGACAGCAGCCTACTTAATTTTCTCAACAAATGAATTGAATGAAATAAAATAAAATTGATTTCCACAAATAGAATTTCGTTTTATCTCATTAAATAATGAATTTTCATTAAGTAAGGGTCGAAATCATTGAATATTTTATTTTTTGTGAACAAATTCACAATTTTCGGGAAAAGTCAAGAAACACAAGTTGTATAATGAATTTCTCTTCTTGAACGGATTTTTCATTTGGAAAATATTGGAGCATCAACTAGTTCTGATGTGATATCAAGTAGGGGTTGATTTTTCCACCACTTCAAGAGGAAAAACTGTCAAAAGTAACTTTCATCAGCGTCATTTTGATTCCAAAGTAATTTGTAAGGAAGGTATGAAGACCCCCTTAATCTTCTTCGAATAATACCTCCTTTAGAAATACCCTCTATATACACCTCACAAGCATTTCTAAGCAACTACCGATACACCAGAATTTCAGGAAGAGCTGAAATATAAATGAATCAAAAAAATATGGATTTTTGTGATGGAAAGAAGGTGGTATCATATAAGATCAGATTTCAGTGCGTTTCAAAATGAAATACGTAAGTTCTCCACAGATTTCAGAGGAAGTGGACACGACCAATATGTTAGTGGCATAATTCTATATAGATTTAAATATTAACATTTCATAATGGGAATGATACAGACGAATAAGCTTTTGTAAATTTGATTGTGCTTCACGATCCATTTGGAGCCATAATCCAAATCACAATTAAGAGGTGTTCAATGCGAGATAGGACGGCATTGTCGTGTGAATAGTCGCCCCTATTGGCACGCCACTGCCGTTTCGACTGGTTCGACTAGTGCGACACTGTCAGTGTGTCACTATTACAGTTCTCACGTTTATCGACTGGGGACAAAACAGGCGACATCTCGCGTAGCTTTACGCTAACATTTCATCATTTCGATTAAACTTATTAAGGCGCTAACATTTTGGACAACTCTTCGTCCTGTAAACAGCCTTTCAAGAATTCCTCCTGCGTCAATTGACCATCGTTGTTCTCGTCCATCTTCGCGAAGATGTTCTTCGCCCTCTCTTCCGCGGAGTCTGCAGGTCTGTTGGAGGAGCAAGCGCCCAACATGTCGTAAATTGCCTGGAAAATTAAAATCATCACGATGGGGCCAACAAGCGGGGGGAAATTTATTTCAATTCAGCCCGATTCAACGTAGATTGAGGAAGCTGAAAGGAAATCGGAATTGTGCTCGCTGATTTCCGGCTGAATTAGCCTTCTGTTGGAGTCAAACAAACCGTTGAAAATGAACAATTCAATTTATCATCCAGTTCGTATTCCTTAATGAGGAAGGATCTTCTCGGCCGTTATTTCATGTTGAAATAATGAAAGAACTTCTGTGCAGGGAGTTGTACGAGTCGCTCTAAAGGGTGCTTCTTCTCATTAATAATTTATTCGAGGATCGGAAATTACAATTCTGTGCTAAAAATTGAATGACAATCTAACAAATAAACGGAATAAAGCTATTAATATAAGAATATAACGAAAATATGATGCGATGAATAATATTGTCACTATTATATACAACTTCATAGCTTACTGCATTTCAAAACTACTTATGTTTTGCTCTTAGTTTGTGAAAGCCCACCACTAGCTTAATAGACCAATGAAATTGGGCTTTTGAAAAGTCGTTTCTATGGAAATGCAAGAAATGCATATAGATACTCTGAACGAAGAACATTTTGAATTTAATCAGGTACATTACTTATATTATTTAAGTTTGTGCAGTTGTAGAAAAGTATAGTGTGCAACATGTAGAGAAAGTCATCATTTTCACTCGTGTGTTTGCGGCACTCGCCTATCAGGCTCGTGCCACGAACTTCCACACTCCTGAGTAAAATGACTTTCTCTACATGTTGCACACTATAATTTTTCTACAACTGCAGCAACTGTTGAAGGGAAAGTTGAACTTTCCCCATTTGTAGCACAATATACTAATCCATATAAAATATTGGACTTTTCAGGAAGCAAATCTAAACCTATATAAGTTTGTTATGAGACATTCAACATCATAATGAACCAAATTATCCAGGTTTTCAACAGAGTCAACGCTGGATACAAAATGGATCACCATTCCCTAAAGGTATTGTTTTACACAGACCATGGTATTGCCGTAGCAGAAAAAGAAGAAGATTTACAATGTCTACTATATGAGATGAAAACTTCTGTAGAAAAATTCAATAAGAGCATCTCAATCAACATGACAAAACCAATGTTCATCTCTGAAAATCCTATTAGATGCAAATTGGCAGTCGATAGCGGAATAATACAGTAGGTGCCAAGCTTCAATTACCTGGGAGTGAATTTATCGAGTGAAAGAAACCTCACAGAAGAGGCACCAACTCAAGCGATAAAAACACCTAGAGTCAGAGGCTATCTCGTGTAGAGAAACAAAGAGATGGGCTCATAGAACAAGACCAGAATCTATAAAACGTGTGTGAATCCTATTCTCACATATACATCAGAAACCAGTGCCGAGACATCAACAAAAAAAAGAATAATGAGAACCACAGAGATGAAAATATTGCGAACCATCAAGAGAGTCACACCCAGGGATCGAATAAGGAGTAATGACATAAGAGAAGAATAGGGTGGTGAGATGAAAAAAAGATTATGGAGAGATCACGTAGAAAGAATACCAGAAGACAAATGGGCAAAGTGGTCTAAAACTCAGAAACCAAACACACGCAGACCGGTAGGCAGACCACCAAAAAGATGGTACGACAGCTGGAGTTCGGTATCTCAGGAAGATCCCAAACAATGGCGAAATGTAGAAGATTGAACAGGACCTGGTCTTATTGAAAGAAGAAGAAATCTACTATACCATTTGCTGCCTTTATTTCCCTACTAGGTATAAATTTTTCTGGCAGTTGACAGTTGTCGATTTGTTTCACCATCACACTCTAGATAACATGATTAAGCTGAAAATCTAACTTAAACACTATGCGATTTCAAATGCTCAGAGGTTGTCAGGTGACGAGCCAGATTCATCGTATCATCAAGTGTGTTGATGGTGACACAATCGTTATCTGCTAGACTCATGAGGATGAATGCAGATTCTGCATGGGATCATCTGGTGATGGAATGCCTAGCTATCGCCAGCCAACGCAAAAAATGCCTTGAACAAGAGACTTGTAGAAGTAAACCTCCTTGAAGCCATCTCAGATACTGGAGTTCATTAGAACTCTGGAACTGGAAAGCGAGCTGTAGACTACGAAGACTAGTGGCGAGAAAAGCTCAGATGGAGCACAATAGACCATAAGGTAGCGGTGGAATAAAAATCCCCTCAAATCTAAATCTACAGATCTTCAATATTTTGGTAATGCATATATGCATATATCTACAGATTTCCTATGATTCCAAGATTGGATATGTTTTCAAAACTTGATTTTGTCAACCATATAGGCTAGACTTCGCCCCTGAGTAGAATGCATATATCCAATAAAGGCGTTTATTATTTTTATATTTCGTGAGACGATATAAGCTGTGATTCATGCTTGGAAATGTGCCTTTAGGTCAACATTAAAGTACCTATACCTAGAACTTAGGTTGAAGAACTATGCTGAAACCTGAAATATTGATTTGAAATAAAGAAATTCTCCGATGTTTGTCAAACTCAGGTCAGCAAATGAAATAGGTCACTACCCTAAAAAATTTATATCTATGCAGCATTCACGAAAACTATTAGCTCCCCTACAATATAATCATTGAGAGGAAAAGTTTATTCCCTTCATAAAAACGCCGTCAAATTTATTTTCATCCTTGTTCCGAAAAAGGGATGATCTCATATCCTTCGCCGATGCCCCATTTCAAGTCTAATTGGCGCTACGGGGTATAAAGTTTTTTATGATTCCCTTAACGACTTTTTCCACATCAACGCCTATTTTCTATTGATTGCCAATCTTCCCCAACGGGTCTAACTAGGAATTCAATTGTAACTATCTCGAACTGCAATTATTCTGCACTGATAGAGAAATCGGCATATTGTAAATGCTCAATAGAAACGTTAATTGAATTCGTTGAAGATCAAAATGAGGAAGCTTCAGTAGCGGTTGGTATCTTAGAGATGCTTAGCTGCAGCACCAGCTCTGAGATGGAAGAAAACGGTAGAATTTTTCATAATTTTTAGGCGTTTTATTGTTTCGGAATTTGTATGGGGTTTCCACAAAATTTCTTTGAACAATAATCTACATTGTATTAAATGGAGCTCCCTCTTAAGGTGATGATTTGCGAAAATAAAATTGTATCTTTTTGCTTTCCAGTCTCTCGAAGGTGTGTGATCACTTTTGGAATCAGATTCCAACGTCTACAGTTCGACTTCCAGTTTCCAGTTCCAGAGTTCTAATGCTTTTCAGTATCTAAAATGGTTCAAGAAGGTAACGTCCTCACTTTCCATCCAAAGTATTTTTTCGATGGTTTGCAATGGTGAGGCATTCTGTAATATGATGAGTTTCTTCCTTCTGCCTACAGAATCTACACTCGTCAGTTTCTGATAAACCCTTTTATCATTAGGTGTGTCCCCTGAGTAATAAACATAGATAGAGGGGGCATATGTAATTTTCAGTGAGTAAATTTTGTCCCAAACATGAAAAATCAAATTTGACATGAAGCGCGCGGAAATGAAATCATATCAGGCATACGATATTTCGATCAACTTGCGAGTTTCTCTACAAAAAACGCACTTCTTATGTCCCATAGTGAATAAACGTTTCATATTAACTCAAAATACATTGGAATGAATACCTAAATATATCAAGAATTCAGAAAACAAACTTCAAGCGCGCCAAACGACGTGAAACAACGGATGACACTTAGGAGAGCAATAGTAGCCAAACCTTGGATTTGAGCAGGTAGCTACAGAAAATAATAAATATTCTACATATTATGAATTCGACAATTAGGAAAAATATCTGATTCCAAATATTCAAATTTGCATATTTAATCGGGAATCACTCAAATAAATATATTTCATTCAACATAATATACATTCATAACGATATAGTAAAATTGTGGATTTGAAAATATTTCACAATCCGACAATGTAATCCTAACCATGTTGGGGATATGTAAAAATTGCGTAAACTCCCTCTATCTATGTTAATTACTCTAGGTGTTTCCCTAAGGCGACATTTCCCTGTATCTAATCCAGTGACAAGGTGGACCATGTTCCTACTGAAATCCAGACAATTTTGGATCATGCAGTAAGGAACTTTTTGATGTTATCCATCCCTGGAAGATTCTAACAAAGTATTTCTCCCGGTTTCTTCCTTTTCTCGTAACTCTTATTTATAGGAGCATTTTCCTATAACTAGAAAAGGTTCCGGACTAGTAAAAGGTTTTCATGCTCTCTTTCTGGAAGTGTTTTGGCCTCTTCGTTTACATTGATTCCTGACAGACAAGAAACTAAGACTAAAAAGTAATAAAAAGCGCTTTAAAGCTGTCTCTTCAACAGGCCAGGAGACACTACTGATAGCTTGTAACTTTTCTACTGGAGGTTGAATTCTTTTAAATTTCGCAGGTTTGGGGAAGCTTTGAATTGCCTTATCATCAAATTTTGTATATATAATATCTGATGTTGAGTGAAAATCGAGGTCGCACAAACTGAAAAATTTTTGATAATATTCACTCATCCTTTTGGAGTTATCAATTTGGGTTTTGGAAATCATAATCAAATTGAAAAGAAACTATTATTCGTATGAAGTTAGCACAATACCATATTAATTCTCTCAGCTGGAAATCTATTTCATTGTTCAGAGAGGTTATAAATAATAATAATAATAATAAGAGAGTTTATTCCTGAAAATACATTCAATAAACTCTATAATACTGTAGAGTTTCATAATAATATAAACTGTGCACAGTATTGTACAGGGTGGGCAAATTTCGATGTTTTAGCACTACAACTTGTAGTTGTAAAATGTATAAAACATATCTAGATTCGAATTTTGTAGAAATAAGTGAAAAGCATAGAAATAATCAGATTGACGGAAGGACACTGCTCTTGTTATAGAAAGCTCAATTTTTCTGTGTTCATCAACAGTTGAAACCATAGAAATATTGAGACTCTTAGGTGAAAAGAGGTTTTTGGCCATTTTCTATTATTTATATTGATCCGAATCATACGATGTTATATATTTTTGAAATCAGGAAAAATTAAACTTTCAGAAAATGGTACAAAAATCTAGTGTTCCCATTTAAAAAAACATAACTTTGGGTCATAGCTCCGTAATTGAAAACCCTTTTGAAAATACGAGTACGCCACTGCATTCTACGTAAAAAAGTGCCTGTATAATGTTTTAATTCCAGAGCTCTATCATCAGTATTAGCGGAGATATAACTGTTTTTCGATTTCGCCATTTTTCCAATTTTCGCTTATAACTCGAAAACAAAAGAAGGTGGCCAAAAACGAAAACTACCCTTTTTAGTTTCTCAGAAAAAGAGATCGAGAAGTGGGTATCAGATTTTGTCTATCTCCTCTGGTTCAAAAGTTGTAGTGCTAAAACATCGAAATTTGCCCACCCTGTACATAAAATTTACTCTTTATACACCGCAAAATATATTATCTTCTACTTAAGTGAAACAAACGTGTGCTTCATCACAGGTAATGGTCGAAATCCTGTATTATATTTGTCGAAAATCCTGTAGTATATCTGTCGAAATCGTGATTTTTGTGTGTCATATTCTGTATTTCTCTTTGTCATATTCGTGTGTACATTAATAGTTCTGATTTATTATTTTATGTAATTTTATTTTTTCAATTTTCTTTTAAATGATATTTTATTCTTCACATTTTTTATTTCTTGTGGTACTAGGGGAAAAAGTCTCGGGGCTATGTAGGTGCAACATCTTTGGCCTATCCTCTTTACTGATCTTGGGCGTTCAAAGTTTTTTTCGGCCGTTCTTGTACGATATTGATGGTCTTTCGCTTTGACATTAATTTTTCGTTCGTAGATGTTCAGAAATGAAGAAATCATTCAGAAAAATAACATAACTATAGAACATGAAATCCATTAATTGATTTTCTATTCAACCAATCGTTATAACTATTGATAAATCATCTAAAATTCGAAAAACCACCTGAACGAGTATACAAACATAATTTTGATTAATTTTCTTTATATCGTTGCATGTATTTCCGAAGACTTAGTGGAACATATCTCAAGCAATAATTCTACCTTTGGTCACAAACCTGCTATTGACTATGGCATGTCGTGCAAGATAGCATGAAATATTTTCCTACCTGAGGTCAATTACTTTGTGTTGGGTCTAGCCCGATTTTCAAATGTGGAGTTGGTGTTCGAAAATCAGTGGTTTAATCTTTGCTTCGAACTTAAAATTCTCCTTCTAATCTCAGCATCTACCCGAATATTCATTACATTGAATTTTATATCGAAACATTTTTTTGGCTTCTTAGTTAGGTATACAGGGTGTTACAAATTAAGTCGCACCATTGCTAACTCCGTTATTATTGATGCTACGATGTCGGTTAAATGGGCAAACTAGTAGCATATTTAGTAGTCTTCTCGATGCCGAAAACAAAACAAAAATTGACAGTCGCGTTGTCATAATATTTCATAAAATGATATTTCTTTCAATGGAACACCCTATATTTTTTTCATGCATTTTGATTCGTAATAACATTCTCAACAACAAAGCTCATTTGACTTTTTTCTTAAAGGTGAAAATAAGGCAGTTGTATTAATAGGAAACATTTATAACAAACGGATTCGATAAAGCGCTATAAAATATCGAGTAAATGGTCAAAAACACCGCCTTCTTGTTGAACACATATTTGGGCCCTTTGGGACATTATTGATTCACAAAATGAATGCGGCTAGCGGAATGGCTTTGAGATGAAAATTATCGTTTTGTCTATTAATATCAAATAGCTTAGTGGTGTCGATTGAGTGGTGCTACATGATGATCACGGGTTTCACGAGTTCACATCGCAGCGCACTTTTTTCTTTTTACTGTCTTATTTTGCTGTTATTAACAAACTATTGTCATTCGTATAAGTACAAAAAATGGTTGTTTAGACAATAATGAGGTTTATTCGCCAAAACAAATACATTTTTTGTACTAGTGAAAGAAATAAATATTTCAAAATAAGTCGCTCATTTTCCACTCATTTTATGAAATATTATGACAACTCGACTGTCAATTTTTTGTTGTTTTCGGCATCGAGAAGACCACTAAAAATGCTACTAGTTTGCCCATTTAACCGACATCGTAGCATCAATAATAACGGAGTTAGCAGAGATGCCAACTTAATTTGAAACCCTGTATAACGAATTGTAAACATTTTTGTGGATATCAAGAAACAGACTCAACGATATAAGTGTATCTTTAAATTGTGAAGATAACTAATGAAAATCTTTCATATTAGATTATTTATCTACTATGCTGGACGACCTATATAGGACTTTGCAGAATTGTGAGTGACTAGAACGAACAGGTTAGATTTTTGAAAAAAACAATCCAAAGACGTTAGAAAAATATGATGAAGGCTCTTTAACTCAATTAGCTAAAGCTTAAATACAAGCTACAAAAAAACTATTATATTTATCGAGAATATATTGATGAATATAGAGTTTGCATCACTTATTATTCATAGTATGAAGAGGTAGAACTGTTTTTCAAGAAGCATTAGATTAAAATTCTAATCGTTATCCAACTCTAAACAACATATTTGAAATACTTCGAAATACAGTAAAGGGCTACGTCTTTTGGTGCTCCATGAGGGTTTATAGTTTGTAAATATTAGAATTGAAAAATTAACCCTAGTTATGAATTAAAAATAAAACCAAATAAGTGTAGTTCCTTCCATGAACTTGTTTTTGAAGATGTACCCCTTAAAAACCTTTTAGTAATCAATTCGATAAAGCATAAAATAAAACATTCTTATTCATAAATAACGACAACTGACATACGGAGGAAATATAATATCTAAAGGAGATACGAGACAGGAACGTTGGAAGTGAGCCCACCAAAAGAAAAAGCAGATAAATTGAAAGGCGTGAATGAGGTTTGAGTATCATGGAAATAAGGTTAATTTAGGTTTCTTTGATGCAAGGAAACAACATCCCTGTTCCAGTTAATTGGAGTGGTTTTAATAATTGCGTGTTGTTATATTCAAATTCTTACGGTACAATATTTATCCTTTGATTTGTTAATGAGCAGACAAAGACTAGGTATACTAAAGACTATAATAATAAACCTTTGTATGAATGTTTGGTTATTTGTGAGGTATTAAATTATCACGATTTCTCAGGGTATGATTTCTTCGTTATAAGCCACGATTATTCTCAGAAAAAAAGGAATGCACACAAACAGGATTAGAAAAATTTTAATTCTACAACAATCACTTATGATAATGTTATAATCATTATGTATGCATATTTTGTAATATCTTCAAACGCGTATTGAATTTCATTATTTTGTTGTTCACACTTTCTGTTAATATACTCGAAGGGAAGACATTAGAAGTGTTATATCCAGAAGAAAAAAATTCTTCAGCTTGACTTTTTGTCAACATAATTATAATAAAACATGTTATGGTTATTATGTCAACGTTTCACATTTGATTATGACTTGCGAACACAAAATTCCATTTCTTTGCTTCCGAGTCTATCAAATGTGTGATAACTTTTGGAATGAGAAGATTTCATCATCAACAAATTACAAGATCACAAAATGTATTTTAGAACATCCTGAACAACTCTGATTTGGTTTATGTCCACACAACCTTGTATTAACATCGAAAATTCTTATCTAATTTCTAAGATCTGGTTTTGATGAAATTTTGGATCCCAAAAAAATTTAAATATTTTTGAATATGCGGTGAGCGTTGCGCTTGTGTATTTCAGGATAGAATATGATAGTGAGAAGTGATTACTTTTAAGCAAAGGGAGAAATATAGTGTCCTACTCAATGGCAGAATTTGTCAATGAAATATGAACTAAATAGAACATTATTTTTTAGTAATTGTCTTTCCATCTGCTAGTGTTTAGAGTAACAAAACAATTTCGAACTTGAATATTGATGGTATAAGAGTTGGACATCAACATCCCAGGCGGCTGGATGAACAGAAAATAACAAGACATTAGTCTCAAAATGAGGAGGAATTAGTAGAATATATCAAAATGATAAACATGTTGAAGACTTGGACAGGGGTAGATTTATCTGAACTAGCAGAAACACAATATAATGTGCACGATTGCGAAAAACCAAAGTAAGTTAACTTGTCAATCAAAGAGTACCGCAAAGGGTTAATATACATAGGCGCTTGGGACAACTAGCTCTACGAAAGCAGTTTGCTACTATGCATGAAATCACTAACCAATTCTGTGTTATCACTGTCATAAGGGTATTTCATTTTGATGTTGTATATTTTTGCTTCAATATTATTATACTCAGTCTTTTAAACTTGCTCTCTCAATTTTCAAAATATGTACCTACGAAGTTCAATCATTATAAAATACAATTTCTCAATTAATCTGCAAAGTGGCATTTTTTCGATATTCTTTATGAATTTGCTAAGCTTCTGGTTACGCTATCCACACAAAATTCAGCACGAATCATGAAATAGTTTTTCTTCATACATATATAGGCAAAATATCAACCCGATTGGATTTGTAATCACGGAAATATTGGGTAGTTTCCTTCGCTTATTCTTTTCGAATTTTCTATGGTTCTCATGAAATAATCAGCTTGAAATTGCTTCATATGAATACTCAAAATCGCATCTCAATCAGTTTCTTGCTCAAAAAAATATTGGGTTATGTTTTCGATATTCTTCTAGAATGTTTCATGGTTTTTTGAGTAACCGAAAAGGATTAAAAGGAAATTTTTTAAATACACTATATCGTTGTACAAGCTTTACTTCATTTGTTGGTCTTGTGGAGAGAGATGTTCAAGTCATGCATTCATTCTAGTTTTTTAAAGTTGATTGAGCAAATCCTCTTAACATTTTTTTAATGGTAGAAATGTGTTGTTTTGTTTTTCGATCTAAACACTCCTAGGCTTCTGTGAGATGTTTCCGAGCTTAGAGCTTGTGTAATTTAGGAGAACATCGCCACTTCAAACACAGCACTATTATGTTTTAACCCAACAGTGAATGATTGCTTTTGCTTATTAAAAAAAACTTTACAATATTTCCATTTGAGCGTTAGTGTCCAAAAAACCGATGGGATTGGAATTTGGAGTTTTCTGTGCGAAATTTCAAGACGATCATCATCAGAACCATAGAAAATTTACTCTGTCTGCGCCTAGGATCCTCAAAGATATCCCATATTTTCATTTAGAACATTCCATAGATGAAAAATACTGCATTCGAGAGATTTCAATTTCCACTCCCACCTTTCATCTAGAAAAGTTTTAAAAGGCGAACGTTCCACTTTTCTCCCGAAACTTATGCCCCAAAAAACTTACCTGTACAATTTTCGTCATCTCCTGAATATCTATGACTCCATTTCCATCAACATCGTACATTCGAAAAGCCCATTTCAGCTTCTCTTCCGGTGTACCGCTCGACGTTACATCGATCGCCAACAGGAATTCCTGTAAACAGGGACATGCATTAATAATATGACAACGTTCAGCTTTTCTCAAGGTACGGAAGGAGATAGGGACAATGCTATGCCTGAATCTCCACAACGATAAGACGCTGTGATACAGAATCCGTAAGCTGATGATTTGTTTATTACTATTTTATTTTGTTCCACCCAGTAGAAACAATGAGGAAAGCATTGACGAGATGTCAGGAAGTTTTGGGAGCTTTTTGAGTTACCTTCTTGGTGATAAAGGGTTTTCCAATAAGAGATTTCATCTTGATATCGAAAAAAAAACTAGTATTTTTCAAGAAACATCATGTTTATTTCATTTTAAGATGGAAGGTATGCCAGCACCTTATCTTTTAGCTAGTCCCAAAGAAAAAGTCAAAAGGTGTTATATCACAATATCTTGGTGGCCATGTGTGATCATCACTTCGAGAAATAATACAACCAGGAAACTTTTCTTGAACAATTGCGATTGTTTCGTTGCTTGTGTAAAGCGTACTACGATCATGTTGAAAATAAACGTCGTCCTCATCAATAATTTTCCAATTCCGGCCATAAAAATCATTAATAACACTCTAATTCCCAAGATGCACGAGAAATCGACAAATCTGAGTTTTAGTCAACATTACGAGCTCCGGTAGCAATATTCTCAGTTGTTCTTGAGCGACACATACGGTTTCGATTCTTCACATCACTAACTTGTCCCAACAGCTCGAATTTTTCCTCCAGTTTCATTACTGGCGACCGAGAAGGTGTCGACCTAGTGCTTTAGTTTGCAAACTGTGACTGCAAAATGTTCACAATTTTTGTAGTGAATTTTGACAATTTGAATGCATTGTTGAAGCGTGTATCATTTCATTTTTAGTGATGGCTAGTTTTCACTTGTCAAATTTCACGAGATGACAGCTTCAAAAGTGACAGTTGCCCAGTTGCGGGTTATTTGAAATGAAGCCTTCAATTGGAAAACCCTGTACATGTACTCCTACGCTTTCTAAATAAGAGCAGATAATGGTCACCATAATTGTCCTACTGACCGTACAATTGGTAAGACAGTAAAAAAATTTACTGATATCTTAAGACCCATACATCATCGACCAAAAATAAGCTGCAGTAAGTGGAAGAGTTGAAGAAGATCCAAATTTATCTTTTCCTCGGTGCGCACAGCATTAGGGCTTCTCTTACGGCACGATATGGTGTATTTTGCATATGGATTTGCAACTCCATCCTTATAAGGTTTAGTTGACCTAAGAACTAAAGCCAGCTAACCATAGAATGAATAGAATATATGCCTATTAAATTTTGATCTAAGTTTCTTCAGCGATGAAGCACATTTTTCACTGAATTGCTGTGTAAACAAGCAAAATCCAAAATCGTCGCAAATGGGGCAGTAACTATATGTAACTGCTGAGAGACCATTGCATCCACAATGATGTTCAATTTGTTCTGGTGAAGTGATTGGCCTGTGGTTCTTTGGTTACACTCAAACCGTAAATTCTCATTACCAATTTTTTTGGACTTATAATAATTGATATGGAATTGGAAAAAATGTGGTTTCAGCAAGGTGGTGCAACAAGCAAAACAACTCTACCTGTATTGGCTTCATTGCAAGAAAAGCCACCAAGATTAGGGATTCACGGCTTGGCTTATCATTCAAGCTACTTGGCTCAAGCTCAAGCCAAGTAGCTTGAACTTGATTTGAAATCAACACAACTTCAAGTCAAGTAGTAGTGTTTCAATGTTGAGTTAAGTACTTTATAAATAAATACTTGACTTGACATTGAAAAACTACTAGGTACTTGACTTAAAGCTTGAATATCAAGCCAAGTAGTGAATCCTCAACAAGATCGTCTTTGGATTTTTTTTGTGGAGTTATGCAAAGGATCATGCTTATGCCGAAAATCTTCTGACTATTGACGATCTTAAAACCAACATTCGTCAAGTTATTGCCGAAATGCCGAAAATTACCTCATGAAGGATTGAATCCTGTAAGAGATCAAGCGGAAGACATTTAAATGTTGTTGTGTTCCACACATACTAGCAAAGTCCGAATGTTATATTATGATAATCTAAAAATTTGATCGATATTCTAAATAAAAGTGTGTATTATTTACGTTTACTTTCAGAACCACAAAATGAATAAGTGTACCATAAATGTCAGGCAAAATTTCCATAATTCATTGTATGCTTCAGTGAGGCTCAATAAGCCAACGGATCAATAGAGACTCTTGCCACAAGATAGTCAAAAAGACTGATTTCCAACAATTACCAAAATTAATGAGGTCAATGCTGACGGTCAATGGGGCATTTATGTATTATGAAGATGAATGCTCCTCCTAAATCTGATTATCGGCAATTCTGCAGGAGAATCGAAACGCTTGACAATAATAATTAATCCGATGAAGTCGATTGTGAGGACCAAAAGCGTGCGGCCATCATACTGAAGGCATTATTTCAGATGTCAAGGCGTAATCACGGGCAACATAAATCAATTTTAATTAATGGTGAAGTCACGAACTGAACTAACCAAACAAATGACTTTGAACAAGTGGATAAGCCCAATGCCGCTTACAATGAAGCGTTTCATATATGGGACATTCGTTTCGAAAACGGACGTGCCTTGTGTGACTATGAAAAATTAACCGTTCTACTAGAGAGGATCTAGAATTCACAGAACGAGAGAGGTGTAGACATTTCGGTTTACCAGAATTCTTCTAATCTAGAAACTTTTTATCAGAGAAATATTATATGGCTATTTACTAACAGATAAATGTTATATATTGTAATTTGTGCGAATTATGATTGTTCAAATACGATTTAAAATTGGCAATAGCGCCTAGAAAAAGTTGGACGAAATTCATCAAAAAAATATTTACAATATCTCCTTCAAAACATGACATCAACGAAAAAACAGAGGAATTTTTTTAAAACGCCTTTTTCTCTAAGAAAGCCTGCTATCTGGACAGATGTCACTTTTGAATCTGTAATATTTTGACATTTTAACGGGTATTTTTTTTTTGGGGTATATAACTTTAAGTTGGCATTACTGTTCAAGATGGCGACCGATTTAACAGCTGTCAAGTGATTTATTCTCAGTTTGGTTTGGCAATTCATCATGAATAGACTCACGCCTGAACAACGCTTGCAAATAGTGCAATTTTATTTCGAAAATAATGGTTCTGTGCGGAATACGTATCGCGCACTACGTCCATTTTATTTTGTTTAGCGATGAAGCGCCCTTCTGGTTGATTGGTTACGTCAACAAACAAAACTGCCGCATTTGGAGTGAAGCTAATCCTCAAGTGTATGTCGAAACACTGTTGCATCCAGAAAAACTGACTATTTGGTGCGCTTTATGGGTTGGTGAAATCATTGGTCCGTACTTCTTCAAAAACGATGATGGCCAGAACGTTACAGTCAATGGTGATCGGTATAGAGCCATGATTACTAACTTTTTCATTCCTGAATTGAACAATCATGATGTTCAGGAGCTATGGTTCCAACAAGACGGCGCAACAAGTCACACAGCTCGTGCCACAATCGATTTATTGAAAGACACGTTTGGTGACCGCCTAATTTCACGTTTTGGACCTGTGAATTGGCCTCCAAGATCTTGTGATTTAACACCGCTAGACTACTTTCTGTGGGGCTATGTAAAGTCATTGGTCTATGCGGATAAGCCACAAACCCTTGACCATTTGGAAGACAACATTCGCCGTGTTATTGCCGACATACGGCCACAAATGTTGGAAAAAGTCATCGAAAATTGGACGTCCAGATTGGACTACATCCGAGCCAGCCGTGGCGGATAAATGAAATTCATGTCAATCGAATAATCTATTGTTGTTTTATTGCAATTTAAAGTTCTATAGCTCTAAAAAAACACCCTTTACTAGAGAGGATCTAGAATTCACAGAATGAGAGAGGTGTAGTCATTTCGGTTCACCAGAATTCTTTTAATCTAGAAATTTTTTATCAGAGAACTATTATATGGCTATTTACTAACAGATAAATGTATTATTGTAATTTGTGCGAATTATGATTGTTCAAATACGATTTAAAATTGGCAATAGCGCCTAGAAAAAGTTGGACGAAATTCATCAAAAAAATATTTACAATATCTCCTTTAAAACATGACATCAACGAAAAAAACAGAGGGATTTTTGAAAACGCCTTTTTCTCTAAGAAAGCCTGCTATCTGGACAGATGTCACTTTTGAATCTGTAATATTTTGACATTTTACAATTAAAAACTCCACCATTACTAAAAGTTGAACGATACACGCTTCAACAAGGCATTGAAATTGTTAAAATTCACTACAAACATGGTGAAAATTTTGCAATCACAATTCGTAAAACTAAAGCACTTTTGGATCGTCTGAAGCACATGGTGGTAAAATTTGAGATGTTGAGACAAGTCAGTGATGTGAAGAATCGAAACCGTTTTGGAAAATATGTATTAAAATGATTTTGGAAATGTAACATTCTTCAGTACTTATTTCATGAAACATACTTCGAATTCCCATAATTCAATTATTTCTCACTGAACTCACCTTAAAGTCAATGTAGCCATTTTTGTCCATATCGAATGTTCTAAAAACGTGATCACAGAATTCTTCGGCATTTCCTGAAGGAAAGAACATCTTGTACATATCTACGAATTTTGCTGGTGTTAAACGACCATTAGGGCAGTCTTGCTGAAATGAAAAGAGAATAACGTTATTATAACAACCACTATAGGAGGCATAGGTATTTGCTTAGTTCTGACTATCACCATCTGATTGTATAAGACTATGAGATATAAAATAAAGGATGCTTCTTGATAATATGATGATCCTTAAGAATCCTTGAGTGAATGGGTGTTGATATTTCAATTGAAAAAGTTTTTTAAGAACTTTAAAATATATTTTGAAACAGAAAGGTTATCGGGTATGTAGTCAAACTTGAACAATTTTAGCTCTTTATTGCTTCAGCCAAGCTTTTGGATATATTAAAATATATATTTGACAAACATCAATGGCAATTATTTGATTACATTTCTTAAGATTTTTCACCCTGTAAAATTTGTACTGGATATACACTGGATATTATTGAAAAAATACTATAAACGTTACAGCTTTCTCTCAAAGTAAAAATTATTCTCGAAATCATCGTTCATTGAAGAATACATTTTATATCTTTATTGTTTTTCGTCTCAACGGTTTACGATAAAAGAAATAAAAGGATCAAATTGAAATTGATTATTTCACTACATAGTTAATGAATTTTAAAACGAAAATGAAAGGAATAACATGGAATATCGAAAAACAAAACTACACTTAGTTTAGATTAGCTGCTGAAAGTGATCACAACAAATAGCTGTTAAAGTTATGATAAAAAAACTTTTTTCTTCAAATTTTAATACCATGTATAGTTAAAAAATTAAGACGTTTAAGACATAAATTTATACGAACTTTGCATCTTGAAATCGCTCAAGGGTTTACAACCTGAAGTATCAGCATCTCATTCAGAAACACCAAGTAAATGGAAATATTGAAAAAATTATATTGGGAAGCCTGTGCTATATTTGAAGAAATTTATGTTCAGTAAAATTTGCTGGGAACCGAGGGGCTAAAATCAATATGAAAATTTTCATAGCTTTACCTATGTGAAAGGAAAACAAAGCCCTGAAAGGGGGAAGAACTAAGTGAATGGTTTCGTGCAAAATACACAGTGCGTGCTATATGCCGGAAATTGGCCTGCCTGCCGAGATTATGCCTTTTCGTGAGATATTCAAGAGTAATATTTTTCTGAGCGTGAAGTTTATACGTGGGATTCTCTGAAATTGAGTGCCTTTTTTCTTGCTAATCGAAAAAAAATAGGTGGCGTACATATTATGTTTATGCATGTAGTCTTTGCGCACTGTAGGTCGTTAACAAAAATGAATATGCTATTCGAGAGATATTCATATTATTTTAAGAGTGAAGTTTATACTTGGGATTCTCTGAAATTGAGTTTTTTTTTTGCTATACGAAAAAAAATCATGTTTGCGAATTTGGGGTTGTTTAGAAAAATTAATTTGTTCATTTATGAGGTGTTGTGAAAAGGAATCCATTGTTTTTGCACAAAAAACAAGGCCCTCGTCCCTATTGGCAAAAAAATTAGGAAGTCGATTAGCACAAGCCTCTGTTGAAGCGAATTTTTCACCAACAAAATTGTTCTCATGGACAGGAACAGATGGCAATCATTTAGTGCCAGGTCCGGACTATAAGGTGGCATAAGAACCTCCCATCCAAGCTCCCGGAGCTTCTGGCGAATCACTATCAATGTGTGCGGCTTGACATTAACCTGATGGAACACAATTCCTCTCGTACTGGCCAAAGCTCGCCGCTTCTGGGCAATTGTTTCCTTCAGAAGGTCTTATTGATGATAGTACAGTTCCGAGTAAACAGTTGTGCCGTAGAGGAGCAGCTCATAGTAGATAATTTTCTGTCAATCCCACCAAACACACAGCAAAACCTTTCTGGTCGTCAATCCTATCTTGACCACCGTTTCCGCCCGCCAACTCACCGCATTTCGACCAAGTCCGTTTTCGCTTGACGTTGTCGTAGATGATCCACTTTTCATCACCAGTCACCAACTGGTTCAAAAATGGGTCGATTTTGTTCCGATTCAGCAGCGATTCGTAGATGGAAATTCGGTTCATGAGATTTGTTTCAGTTGACTCGTGTGATACCCATACTTCGAGGTTCTTCTTGGGATCAACCTTATGTATAGAGTGTTTTTTTTTAGAGCTATAGAACTTTAAATTGCAATAAAACAACGATGGATTATTCGATTGACATGAATTATTTATCCGCAAGATAATCTTGTGGCATTACATTTTGAATATGATTTCTGACATATGACCGCCACGGCTGGCTCGGATGTAGTCCAATCTGGACGTCCAATTTTCGATGACTTTTTCCAACATTTGTGGCCGTATATCGGCAATAACACGGCGAATGTCGTCTTCCAAATGGTCAAGGGTTTGTGGCGTATCCGCATAGACCAATTACTTTACATAGCCCCACAGAAAGTAGTCTAGCGGTGTTAAATCACAAGATCTTGGAGGCCAATTCACAGGTCCAAAACGTGGAATTAGGCGGTCACCAAACGTGTCTTTCAATAAATCGATTGTGGCACGAGCTGTGTGACATGTTGCGCCGTCTAGTTGGAACCACAGCTCCTGGACATTATGGTTGTTCAATTCAGGAATGAAAAAGTTAGTAATCATGGCTCTATACCGATCACCATTGACTGTAACGTACGGACCAATAATTCCACCAGCCCAAAAAGCGCACCAAAGAGTCAGTTTTTCTGGATGTAACGGTGTTTCGACATACACTTGAAGATTAGCTTCACTCCAAATGCGGCAGTTTTGTTTGTTGACGTAGCCATTCAAGCAGAAGTGCGCTTCATCGCTAAACAAAATAAAATGGACGTAGTGCGCGATACGTATTCCGCACAGAACCATTATTTTCGAAATAAAATTGAACTATTTGCAAGCGTTGTTCAGGCGTGTGTCTATTCATGATGAATTGCCAAACCAAACTGAGAATAAATCACTTGACAGCTGTTAAATCGGTCGCCATCTTGAACAGTAATGCCAACTTAAAGTTATATACCTCGAAAACAAACAACCGTTACATGGTTTTCTGTGCAATCTTCAGCTCTTGAGCAATCGAAACAGTACTTAGATGGCGGTCGGACTCGACAATGTCCATGATAGGAAAATATTCGATAATTTGGCAAGCACGACTACTTCCCGTAAAAAATTCTACTCAATTTTAATTGTTCGTATACTAACTGTAATTTGAATAAATAAAATCATTTGACAACCTTCCCGAATATTATTGATGGTTCGAAACGTCACAAAAATATTCACACGTGCATATACCAGAACATTTTCAATTTTTTGAAGGGAATAGTTTTTTTATATTCCAATTATCAATTTCATTTGAACCAAAACTGAGTTTTGGCAGGAATTTGGAAAATATTTCCCTCTACATATTAGCTACTCAGAAAATGTGTCAAGTGAAATACTCCTCGGTTCTCATATCCTCTCAGTTCTTATATCCTCTCAGACCTAAAAATAATGAAAGAAACCTAATAGAGTATCATCCCGAAAACACCACATTCATTTGAATACGCAATATTTCACTAGAACGAAATATCTCCCATGGCTAAATATAGAAGTGCAAATGAGTGTCTCCAGAGTGGAGGCAGCAACCCCAACCGTAATTCTAAACGAAGAATAAATGACCCCCTTAAATCATTCAAAGTTCTTCTTTTTTACTGCTTTCATTCTGGCTATTCTTTCCGCACTTCCATTCAAAACTGGTTTAAGGGAGTTTTACAAGGATACGTACCTAGTAATTCAAACTTCAGTTGGTTTTCTTTTCTCTGTTGAAATTTAGGGCACTAAGAATTTTTCTCCCTTCTCATTTTATTCTGATAACCAATAAAATAAACGATAGAATGAAAAGCATTTAGAAGTTGTGTAAAGAGTAAAAAGCTCCTTGTGATTTTCCGAAAAGTGAAAGATAAAATAGATTTGTGCATTTTTCTTCAAATGATGAAAACAAGTTATCAGTATATTGTTTAAAACTTTACAATTTTTTTTGAAGAATTAGCATTTTTTGTGGAAATTTCAACGGAATACCTTACATGCGTGTAGCACAATTTTTTGCTCTTTTTTTGTCGAAAGAGACGAAAATTCTGTGTTGATATTCTTTTATTTTAGCGATTTCCTGGTAATTTTTGTGAAAATATTAACGCCACTAGTCAAACGAAAGTATAAAAATCACATGCGGAAGTTCGAAAAATACCTTCCCCCCTTTAGTTTTTCTCCTTTATTCGAATATCCTATCAAATTCAAGAAATTTCGATATACAAGTTTTTATCGGGTTGAATCTTATTTATCACCAAATTTACGCACCAAATATCATGAAAATATATATGGTGGTTCGAAAGTTATGGGTAATTAAAAAATTGACAAAATCAATAAAACACTCTGTATCTCTATTATAAAGAGAGATGGACTCTTCAAATATGGGTTATTTTGACTCGACGCATTGTCCTCTATCTACCCTTAGATTCCACCTATTCACCAATGAATCACCCTGTATACTTTATTCGATTTTCGTGAATCACGACAATGAATCCCACGATAGTGGTTCACTAACCATGTGAACCTAGCTTTAGCGTCGAAGTAAAACGAGCGCGCAAAAATGAAATAGTATATTGTGAAACAAGTGAGGAAAGTCCAACTTTTGTTGACACGAGCCTGGAAGGTGAGTGCCGCAAACACACGAGTAAGAAAAGGACCTTTTCTACAACTGCTATGGAAAGTAGCGTATTCTTGATAGCTTTCCGAATTTCAAAACTATGCATTGCTCATACTGTGAGAAATATTGTTCCACACGGCACTTTGCCCACACCTCGCTTGGTAGATCAATGAAATGGGGCTTTTGAGAGGTCGTTTCTATGGAAACGCAATAAATTAGCACATACTGTCAACGAAGACCATTTTGATTTGAATCAAGTCCATTACTTGAATTATTGAAATTTGTGCAGTTGTAGGAAAAGTATAGTGTGAAACATGTGGCGAAAGTCTCACTCGTGTGTTTGCGGCACTCGCCTTTAAGGCGAAAAATTGGACTTTCCCACTTGTTGCACAATATACTAATTCTCCACATATTGCACACTATAATTTTCCTTCAACTGCTATGGAGAGTAGCGTACTCTTCATAGCTAACTCAATTCTAAAACTATGTATTGCTCATACTGTGAGAAATACTATTCCACACGGCACTTTGCCCATATCTCGCTTTGTAGACCAATGAAATTGGGCTTTTGCGTTTCCATAGAAACGGAAATGCAAAAATATTACAGATACTGTCAACGAAGGCCATTTTGAATTGAATTTGGTACATTACTTGAATTATTTGAATTTGTTCAGTAAGTAGAAAAAGTATAGTTTGCAAAATGTGGATAAAGTCCTTTTCTCACTCGTGAGAAAATATCTGTTCATTTCTTGCATTTCCATAGAAACAACTTCTCAAACGCACAATTTCATTGGTCTACCACGCGAGGTGTGGACAAAGAGCCGAGTGGAATATTATTTCTCACAGTATGAGCAATACATAGTGTTGAAATTGAGTAAGCTATGAAGAACACGCTTCTCTCCATAGCAGTTGTAGGAAAAATCCCTTGACGACACATCCTTACTTTGAAATTCATATAACGTTTCCTCGAACCAGCCAGACATCATTGTTTGTTAATTCGAATTCAATCCAGGTAGGCATTATCATTCCTATAGCGACACTATCCGTCACAATACCGTATCGCAGCCAACTGAGAGCTCCGCGCCATATTTGTTTGATATAACACAGACATATTTTCCCTTTCCAGCCTGCTCGCCCCGATTTTCCCGATATCGCAGCAGAATACGGATTCAATGAACAGCCCCGACGTCGGATCCCGTATTTTCGATCACAAAAGCAACCCGCCTCCTGCGAAGGGTTGTTATTCTCTTGTTCTTGCTCGGGATCGGGTTTATTAAAAACTGTATGGGGACGATTTGAACAGAATGCGAAATCGATATTGTTGAATGTGGAATGGGAGAACCTTGAAATATATGGGAAATATCAACGATATTCAATGGTTTTGTCGTATCTGTATGTGAGCCAGAGCTTCCTATCGTGAACAGCGATCGATCAGATGGTGTTTACTCAACGACGTGAAGTAAATAAGGGTTTTCCGATAGGGATGATACGGTTTGAAATGGTTGAAATGGCAACAGTTTGTATTATTTTTTGACGTTTCTTAACAGGCCAATTGAAAAGTCCCCGGTCTAGCAGTAAAACACATTTTTTTTTGGCAAAATTCGATTTTATTCTTCATCATTGTTGCCATTTTTGTAGTACGATTTGTCTTTCGCTTCAAAATAGGCCTCACTTTAGGCGATTAATTCTTCATTGGCGCTAAATTTCTTTCCAGCGAGCATTTTTTTGAGATCTATGAACAGGAAAAAGACGCTGGGGACCAGATCTGGCGAATACGGTGGATGCAAAAGCAATTCGTAGCCAATTTAGCCAATTCATGCTATTTTGCCACTGTTTTCATTGATTTGTGACACGGCGCATTGTCTTGATGAAACAGCACCTTTCTTTCCTTCAAACGAGGCGGTTTTTTAACGATTTCATCCTTTGAACGATCCAATAACGCTAAATAATAATCGCCGTTGATGGTCTGGCCCTTTTGAAGGTAATCAATGAATATTATACCTTGCGCATCCCAGAATACTGATGCCATAACCTTGCCAGCTGACTGTTGTGTTTTTCATCACTTTGAATTCGGTTCATCGTGTGCAGTCCACTCAGCTGACTGTCGATTGGACTCCGGAGTGAAATGATGGAGCCATGTTTCATCCATTGTCACATATCGACGCAAAAATTTAGGTTTATTGCACTTACACCGCTTCAAACACTGCTTAGAATCATTAACACGCTGTTGCTTTTGATCGATTGTGAGCTCGCGCGGCACTCATTTTGCACACTGCTTTCTCATGTACAAATATTCGTGAATGATATGATGTACACGTTCAGATGATATCTTCACAAGGTCTGCTATCTCGATCAACTTCACTTTACGGTCGTTCAAAATTATTTTGTGAACTTTTTTGATTTTTTCGTCGGTGACAGCCTCTTTGGGCGTCCACTGCGTTCGCAGTCTTCGGTGCTCATTTCACCACGTTTAAACTTAGCATACCAATCAATGATGGTTGATTTTCCTGATGCAGACCCCGGAAACTCTTCAACAAGCCAAGATTTTGCTTCAACTGTATTTTTCCCTTCAACAAGCAATATTTTATGAGCACACGAAATTCGAGCTGAAGGTTAGAGATGTTGAACGGCGTTTGTTTGCTTCTGAACAGCTACTTGCAAGGCAAAGACGAAAGGGATTGCTGCCTCGCATTATGGCTGGAGACGAAAAATGGGTTCATTACGATAATCCCAAGCGCAGAATATCATGGGGATATCCCGGGCATGCTTCTATGTCAATGGCCAAACTGAATATTCACGGTTCCAAGGTCAGCTCAGTATTTGGTGGGACCAGCTCGGCGTAGTGTATTATGAATTGTTAAAATCGATTGAAACTATCACAGACGATCGTTATCGAACGCAATTAATGCATTTGAGCCGAGCATTGAAAGACAAACGCCCGCAATACAACGAGAGACATGATTTGCAGCATGACAATGCCCGACCCCATGTTGCGAAAGTGGTCAAAACACACTTGGAAACGTTGAAATGCGAAGTCCCCGGTATTCTCTAGAAGAAAATAATATATTGGTAAGCAGACAATCTTTTAATTCCGGAAAAAGTACCTCCTCGAGCGGGACTCGAACCCGCTACCTCCGAATCACTAGTCCAGTGCTCCACCAACTGAGCTACTGCTTATAACAAAGCTTCCTCGCTTTTTCTATTACAAAGTGACTAAAATACATTCATTTCAAAAGGAACTACAATTAAGCTACTTGGTGAACCCTGTTCTAGAGGAACGGTAGGTTATCTTTTTACCCAAATGTCTCTAATTTTCGAATTTCGAGCTGAAAGTAGTCTTAAATTACTTGGTTTGACTCTCTTGTGAATAATCGAAGTCAAAATTAATTATGTACATCCAAACCATCGCCCTATACGCGATTATTCTCGAATGGAATGCGCTAGGGACTTGAAAATTTCAGGGTAGGTTCAGGCTAGGAATATTTAACTTCGTTAATGAACTAAATCCGTAAAATGAACTTTGTTGACCCTTTGTTCACTCATCTTATGAATCGATAATATATAAGATAGGTATTGAGGTGTTCCATTTGAAATATAGGATTCTGCAAATTTGATTCAATTCAATATTTGGCAACCTGTTTTCCATTCTGTGGATATCTCAGGTTAATTTCAAATATAGGTAGGCACTGTTCGATAGACCATTTTAAGTCCCCACAATGGAAGTTTGTGAAAACCGCTATGAATTGAATATTCAGGTGAATTCTAATACGAATTTGATTAATTGGCCTTTACATCATTTAAAAATAACGTGTCTCGACTTCATAGGCCATTAGCACTGGATAGGATAACATATTGGCAACAAGTAATCATTAGACAGTTCGTTGAATACATAGTGGAAGCTTAATGAGGTAGATTTAATTATTAACTGCATTAAAATTCCTTAATTAGGACAATATTCAATATGAAACCAAATAGGTGAAGAGCGAATTGCAATTATAGAAGTATCTATGTGTAGAGTGATAAAAATATCTATTAGAAGTGATGATGAATTGTTTTATAGTCTACCGAAAAAAAAACATCATGTCATAACTTCTGGGATGAAACAAATGTTTTCGATCTAAAAGTTTTCACTAGCAAAATACATTTTAGGCCTTTCTATCATGTTTGTCCGTCGGTATGTGTGTCCGCAAATTTTTGTACCTAATAATGTCATCTTTCACAACTACTATCCGATATTAATGAAATTTGGTATGGTATGGGATCTCCATATCTCGCCTTCTACTTTCTGATTTTGGTGGAATTCGGTATGCGCATTAGGATTAGATGGCACAAATTAAATTCCTATGATCAACGGCCAAACAGAAGACCCACATCATATTCCATCAAAATTGTGGAAGTGTGGAAGGAAGTCATCATCATCATCATCAATCATCAACCAGCCCTTTGAATCCACTGCTGGATATAGGCCTCTCTCATTTCTGCCCACTGTCCTCTATTCTGAGCACTCCGCATCCAGTCTGTGGTCATCCTCTTGATGTCGTCAGTCCATCGCGTGGGAGATCTTCCCCTGTTTCTTTTGTCGGCTCTTGGTCTCCACTCGAGCAGCCTCTTTGTCCATCGTCCATCTACCATCCGTGCCACATGCCTAGCCCAGTTCCACTTAAGCCTAGCTATCTGATAAATAACATCTGTGACTCCTGTTCTCACCCGTAAGTCCTCATTTCTAACGTGGTCACGAAAAGACACACCGAGCATCGATCTTTCCATCTTACGTTGCGCAACTCTGAGCTTCTTAGCAGATATGACGGTTAGAGTTAAGGTTTCGGCGCCGTAGGTCATAACCGGCAAAATGCACTGATCAAATACCCTTCAGACAAACCGGGAGGTTACTCTTAAACACACCCCCAAGTCTGCCATACGCAGCCCAAGAAAGCGTTATTCTTCTTTTTAACTCGCATATTTGGTTGTCTCTCGAGATTCGTATTTCATGACCCAGATATATGTATCTATCCACCAAATTCACATCATGGTCACCAATGGCAATATTTGCACTAGGGACCAGATTCGTCATGAATTTTGTCTTGGAGATATTAATTTTCAGCCCGACCTGAACACATACTTTCCGAAGATCTTCCAACATTTTCCTGATATATTGTAGGTTGTCAGCGAACAGAGCTATATCATCCGCGAAGCGCAGATCTGTAGAGTTCAAGCCATCTATATTTAAACCCTTTCCGCTCCATTCAAGCATTTTGAAGGCGCTCTCCAAAACAGTGATAAATAATTTGGGTGACATAGTATCCCCCTGTCGTACACCTCTACCGATTCTTATGGGGTTGGTGTTTTCGTGCAATCTAACCATCATGGTGGAAGGAAGTGCGTACACTAAAACCGATATAACAAATTTTGTCACCCCCACACAGCTACTTCTACCTCCGATAGACTCGGAAGAAATGTACAGTAGCTAGCTTTACAATATATACTAACTGACAAAGATACTGCAACACCCACAAGGAGCTGTTTGAATTATCGGCATTGGTGCTATAAAATGGTCTATTTTTTCTTGAGGGATACTATCCCAAGCTACCAGAACTTCATGTCTCAGAACCGCCAAAGTCCGTGGGGGCTGGGGTAAATTATCAAGCCTGCTACCCATGATATTCCAAACCTGCTCTATGAGAGAATGATCGGGGGATCTAGGCCATGGCAAAATATTCACATCTCGATTAACATGGGTCGCTTCGAAAAAGTTTAAACTAACTCTAACAACATTAGGTCGGATTATCTTGCTGAAATATTGGATTCTCGAGCCGGTTGAGGTAAGAGAGAACATATCACTCCACTATTTCTTGAAGGTAATGCAAGGCTGTCATGTTATCCCGAATAATGACTTAAGGTGACCTACTTACATGTGCAATAGCACCCCATACCATAACACCTACTGTCCTTGGTACATGACGCTCAACATCAAACTAAGATTCACGTCTATCTCTCCGAAGTCGTCTAATCCTTCTTCGGTCATCATGTGCACCCAAGGAGAATCGAGATTCATCAGAAAAAACGACCTGATGCCATTCCTCATTCAAATGTTGGTGTTCTCTGCACCACTGCAATTGTTGGCGTCAGAGGTAAGACAAGATGGGGTCGATAATGCTGCAGTCCAAAAGACCTTATCCGGCGGTGAACCATTCGGAGTTCGGACAGTTATATTACAGGATGGCCTTGTTCTTCTAACCACTCATCAGCCAAAGATCGAGTTGTCGCAAATCGGTCTCTAATGGCCACAAGTCTTAGACGTCGATCTTGAACTTCATTTGTGTCCCTTCGACGTCCAGTGCCTACTCGTCTTCGATTTTGGGCATTATCAATCCACGCTTGAAAACATCTCCTAACAGTAGTTGGATTTCTGTTCGTACGGTACGCGATTTCTCAAAATAACAACCCCGCCTTTCATAGACCAATAATTGGACCTCTATCAAATTCACCTAGCTGGCGATAAATTCCGCGTACACGTGCTCTAGGTATTTTAACAACAGCTAAACATCGTTTTGGATCTCTCCGAACAGCTGGTTTGTTGTAAAATTTAAAAAAATTGAGTTACAAAAATTGTTTACATGAAAAAACCTTCACGATTTTTTTCACCAAATTCAATCATTTACTCCTACCAAATAAATTTGAAATTCTGGGTGTTGCAGCTTCTTTATCAGTTAGCATCTAAAGTGACAACTTCAAAGATCTCCTTTCACCTTTTACCAACCCCCAAGGCTGTGGACTCCATCAGAAATCGAACTTTCTTATAGACAAAGACCCAATGCGTTTCAGGCAGCTGATTCAATAAGGGTACAATATTAGCGAACACAATTAGGGATCATGCAATTTGCAGGGTCGTGCAAAGAGTAGCTGAACAGCCCATGAAAGTGATGCGGATGAAAAAAAAGGCAATGCAGTTAAAACGAACCCTGCGAAATGGAGAGAAACTTCAACGCTTTCGAAATGGAATTTCCGCCCTAATTGAGTTATGCTTTCTGCTTCTTTCATTGGATCCGTCCGATCCCGTAGCTCCGCTAGTATTTCCACCAATTACTCAACGTTATATCTCGACTTTATAGAAGGTCTTTCCAGAAAAAGTGGAAAACGATGAGTTGTCTCGAAGTAATAATCATTTTTCTTTTTAAATGAGAATTTTTTTTTTTTTTGTTGAGTGAATTCCGAATCAATTTCATTTTTGTTATGAGGAACGATGTAAATTATGTCCTTTATCTACTCCTATTGAATTATATATTCATTATTCAACTGCTTTTGAGCAATTAATAGTATCTATTAACAAACATCGTGAGTTATAATAACTCACTATAATAAATCGGAAAATATGGATCTGTGCTTCTATACTTCTCTGCTTCTATTCGATTGGCCGAAAGGGAACATTCCATTATTGTTATTGAGGGGAGGAATGTCCGAGGGAATGTCACTTTAGTAATTTTGACGTTTTCAAATTAAGTTGATATCTAATTATTGTGAATGTTTTGGTGAAAACGATTAATTCAGATAGTGAAGATGAAATATTAGAAAGGTATACATTTCCAAAAGACAAACAGCTAATGTTACCATACATAATTACTTGCCCGAAAAAAATATAAAGGAGTTTGTAGCAGTAAGGTCATTAAGTCGTCGTTTACAGGGAATGTTTTTTGGTATATTTTAATGAATTTTTATAGGTAACTATTACGGATTTGAATATAGTTCTATGTCTGTACTTTGTACTAGATTCGAGCTACCCGAAGCTAGTTCGATTGTGATTGGTGACACTAAGTTTCCATCTCTCTTGTAGTCGGGATCGAGCACATATGTTTATTTCCCGTTCCTTCTGTCTATATTCTAAGTCTGTATTTTTTTCTTAGTATTTATTTATATAGTCGTAGATAAAGTATAGTATTCAACTTGCGGTAATGGCCTACATTACCGCTCGTTGAATAATATACTATTATGTTCATTATTTATTTCAACACTCGTTCCCCGAACAGAACGCTATTATAATTTCGTTACAATGTCTGAAACCATACGGTTCAACTCACCCATAACGAATCCATCCTAAAATACCATTGTCCTGTCGGACGACCGTAAACACGATAACTCCCAACGGCAAGAGCTAGAAACTTTTTCAGTGTAGGTTCGAATCCGACAAGGGGTTCCGTAAATATGGCTGTTCAAAATGTTGTTATCCTGATCATTTCAAAACAACAAATTCCATCAAATTTAAAAATGTAGGACAAAAATAATAACTGACGAAGAAACTGCAACACCCTGAAGGAGCTGTTTGAATTTAATTTTTTTTTTTTTTTGGAAAGAATTGATAATATAGCAAGGAGTAAATGATTGAAATTTGGAGAAAAAACGAAATGTTTACAAAGCCAATACCAACACGTCTGGGCATTGATGCAATAAAATGGTCTATTTTTCTTCTTGAGGGATACTATCCCAAGCTACCTGTACTCTATGTCTCAGAGCTGCTAAAGTCCGTAAGGGCTGGAGTAAATTTCCAAGCTTTTTACCCATGATGTCCCAAACATGCTCTATGGGCGAAAGATCGAGGATCTCTCCCTTCTTCGGCCATCATATGCACCCAAGGAGAATCGAGATTCATCAGAAATGACGACCTGATGCCATTTCTTCATTGTTGACGTTCTCTGCACCATTGTAATCGTTGCCGGCGATGTTCAACCGTCAGAGGTAACACAAGATGGTGTCGATGATACTGCAGTCCAAAAGACCTTATCCGGTGTTAAACCGTTCAGACAATTACAGGATGGCCTTGCTCTCCTAACCACTCATCAGCCAAAGATCGAGTTATCGCAAATCGGTCTCTAATGGCCATAAGTCTCAGACGTCGACCTTGAACTTCATTTGTGCCCCTTCAACGTCTGGTGCCTAGTCTTCTTCGATTTTGGGCATTATCAAGCCACGCTTGACACATCTCATAACAGTTGTTGGATTTCTGTTCGTACGGTTAGCGATGTCTCGAAATGGCAACCCCACCTCCCGTAAACCAATAACTCGACCTCTTTCAAATTCACTTAGCTGTCGATAAATTCCGCGTACACGTGATCTAGGCATTTCAACAACAACTAAACATCGACTTTGGATCTGCTCGAACAGCTGGTTTGTTGTAAAATTAAAAAAAAACTTGCAAAAAGCGACTACAATATTTAAGTAACAAAAATTTATGTTTTACAGAAAAAAATTTAAAACATAAAAACCTCCTTCTGGGTGTTGCAGTTTGTGCGTTGAAAAATATAGGATGTCCCTTTTAAGAAACACCAATGCTCCTCTTTATCTCTAAAACAATAATTAATTCCTATGATCTGTTAGGAGTATCATGTAAACCTAAAAAATCACTGAAAAAAACGTTTTAATTTCATATATTTTTAATATCTCGAAATATTTTAAACAATAATTTTTCAGAAACGCCCATTAACTTGACGAGAATGAAGTAAGAAAATTATGATATCTTATTTTTTCGTAAAAAGAGTTCGTGAGGTCCTCGAAATTTAGGACTTTAAGTCCTATAGTTCTCGAGATTCTTTCAATGACCATCGAATTTGGATAGTCTTTACATTGCTAATTCACAATTTTATAGCTGTACGGTCATGGTTCGTAAGAAGTATTCATTTCGATCATCAGCATTCAAAATTTTATTTCGTACACTCAATAATCTGACTATATGGACACAAATCTGATAACCATCTTCATTATACGAGGTGTGCAAATTACATAAAACCGCCGTAAAGTGTTCGAAACTGCAGATATCATAAATTTTATCAACGAAATAATTACAACCAAATACCGGCAATTTTCGAATCAATTTACATATTTCGAACACTAGTCAATCAATTACGATTAACTGACCCACAGCCTGGAGGCAATCTGAAATAAGGCGATCGGAATCCGGTTAGAAAAAATGAACCTCACCTTGAATCCTTTGTACCATTCTTTTATTGTGCTTTCGTCATATCTTGTGTGTGATTTCAAGAAGTCCATATCTTCTTTCGACAGTTTATCTTTGCTTCCAAAACATCCCATCTTGAAGACGTGTAGAAAATCCTGGAAAATGTCTCATTGTAATTTTGCATATTAAGAATATTCTCATATGAAGAATATTGGAAATGCCGAAACGTTTCATGTCGAAACTTTCTGCTTTTAAGGTTGAATTTAGTTGAATAAGGTATTCCCTACTGGTTATAAAATATAATATTCTTGACATGAATAACACCACAGAGTTACGTTAATTTAGCTCAATGAACCCTAAAAAATTTTCAAGCGCCAATATCATTGACATCGAATAGGCGCTTTCAATTAGTTATGAGAATACAAATAGGTACTAAAATGCGAATAATAGGGCTCAAATAAATATAACTTGAGAAATACGTAGTAATAAATAAATAAAATAAAGATTATATCATAGTTTTTTTTTATTCATTTTAGCAGTTTGCAGTTTCAAAAAGCAAATGGTATATATGTATTTTAATCTTCTCAGTTCAATGGGAATTATTGTAAGTACACATAATAAAAAATGTCTCCACTACAAAGCTCTATAGTGTTCACCAGATCAATATTATTTTATATTATCAATGCAGGATTCAATATTAAAATTGTATGTTAGACAATAAAAGCGCAAACGTCATTTGAAACGTCCCAGAAAGCAATAAACCAAACATAAGTTATGGACGAAGATGCAACACTAGTTACTGTTGAAACTACACTACGATTCATGCTCTGCATTTTGAAAAGTCATTATAACTCGACTTGAGTAAAGAAATGGTTAAAGCTTTATTTTCTAGCATAAAAGAGCGCCATTCATTAATGACAAGTATGGTACCGTATTTAGAAAACCCAGGCAAATATCTGGAATTTCAGGGAAACAGTCAATGTCTACAAATGACCAAGAAGATACATTTGTACTTTATTGCAAATCAACATTACGAAATGAAATTGGTTCAACTGACAGACTGCAAAAAGGGACGACTTTAGAAGACAAAACACAATTCCAAACCGAAGACCATTTCACTTATGTTGATGAGGATAAGGTACATACATTATAATTATATTATACGTAAAATCTGAAATTTTCGAAAAAAAAATGGATGAAATTCCTGAGGCTGCAACTTCTCCTGGACGTAAGCTACGCCCCTGAAACCGCACTATGTTTCAGATCAAAACCCAATGTTCAAAAAACGTTTTTATTTGAGGGGTCTGCGACGAATAATTTAGGAGATATAATCATTTTTTGATGGAAATTCAATTTTTTCCAAAATTTTGAGTTAGAATTTTCTCAAAACTGTGAGGTCTACACGAAATCGGTGAACGGTGCCAGAATTGAAGATCCCTGATTAGCCGAATTTCGATCTCACCTGAAAAATTTTTTGTCGAAAAATTTTCCATACATAACCTTATAAAATTAAAAAAAAAAATTAAAAGTTCCTTCAACGGACTATTGTACCATTTTATTGAATAATAATAATAACCTTTATTCAACAACAATTACAGAAAAAAAAATTATTCGACTATGTATAGATCACGAAAATGCTTGTAGTTTGGCGAATAGTACATTATTTCAGAAATTATAGGTAAAAATCTGAAATTTTCGAAAAAAAATGGATGGAATTCACGAGGCTGCAACTTTTCCTGGACGTAAGCTACTCCCTTGAAACCTTACTATGTTCCAGATCAGAACCCGATGTTCAAAAAACGTTTTTATTTGGGGGGTCTGTGACAAATAATTTAGGAGATATAATGATTTTTGGTTGGAAATTCAATTTTTTCCCAAATTTAGAGTTCAAATTTCCTCGAAACTGTGAGGTCTACGCAAAATCGGTGAGCGGTGCCAGAAACTCTGATTGGTCGAATTTCGATCGAAAAAATACCATTCTGTAGATTTGCATCCAAAATTAGCATAAAAATGATGAAGATTTAAGTTAAATATTTTGTGAAGGAAAGGGAAAGGTGCTATGAGAAAAAAAGATCAAACTTCAAAATCCTGAATCTCGACAATCGAGGAATCTGTCGTTTTCTTTCAAACTTTAAATTTAGGAACACCCTGTATCATTGATGAAACAATTGTTGTTAGTACATTTGAAGTATAAATTCATATTTCATAGCTTTCTTATATGAGTTATTAAAATTAGGAAATGTGGGATGAAGATATTCCGATGAATTTCTTCCAGACAATACAGCCAGGATAACAAATTTACAATAGAATCATCATAAAATCGCACATTCAACACATGATGTATCCACATTAACCTCCTCATTCAATCTTGCATTCATCCAAAACGATATTCTCATTCTCGTCTGGCTAAACTAAAAATACCCCCAAGAAATGAAATATTAAATTCATTAATCAGTGCGGCTATGGCTGCAAAACAAATACCAGCAAGCGATTCAACAAGCTCTGAAAGCTTGTTTATTTACTGCTTCGGCTTCTGTTTACCCGTCCGCAATCTAGTTATACTGAAAGGGTATGTACCAACGTAAAATGTAAATGAGCAAGACGGACTTCAAATCTGATCTGTATGTATAACGTTGACACAGGTTGCTTCGGGGGAATTCTGCGGGTGATTCATATGTTTCGACGAAATTGTCACAGTTTGTGAGTTGAGCATATTGGACAATATTTGGTATTGCAGAGAGACGTCCTAAGAATGGGCGATAAGCAGAGAAGATATTAGGGAAATTTATGTACTCGTAGTCAACCGTCAGAGTTTTGAATAGAAAAATTCAAATAATGTTGCAGTATAGTTATTTATAATACAAGTGCAGAAGGCATTGGTATTCTTCCACGAGTTCAAAATTCAAAAACGAGCCACGAAGTGGCGAGTTTTGGAATGAACGAGTGGTAGAATGAGCCTTCTGTACGAGTATTATACATTATTTTCTCTAATTCATTGCATTTTCATTGAAATTAATGAAATATTTCAATAAATATAATTTAGTGATTTTTCTATTGAAAAATGTTGGTTGGCAGAACTGATTTCTTTAAGGCAAATTGATGAATTGACAGATAAAGCCGTGGCGGAAAGTTCGGAGTACCAACATAGAATAATAAAATATAATCATGAAAACTGTGCGTTTCTGATATATTCTCGCACGATTATGTTCTACCAGATGTGGAAGAATGAACGGAATAACCACAGAATTGGAGAAAGACACTTTCCGCAAACGTTTTTTCTACAAGCGCTTGAATTAAATTGAAATTCAATACATTTGGTTAATTATTCACATAATGACCGACGAAGTTCTGCATGTCCTTACCATAGTTATCTCATCCTTGACGTTAATTGTGCGTTCAGTGCATAGAGACATGACAGAATTTTATTATTTCTTCAATTAATACTTCGTGCAGCAAAATATCAGGGTTTTTTTCCGCGCTCTGTCAAACTCGATGACAGAAACTGTCATATCTTAAAATGTGAATTTGACAAAGCAGAGAATGATGTAGATACTCCACACAATCAAACTTCTTATTAACAACCCCAATTCATAAACGGAAACTGCAAACTTCGGATAATATCAAAATTAAACATGCTACAAACAAACTTCCAAAACGTAATACTCTTTGTGTGCTCTCATAAAGTCCCCTCTAATGAATGTGTAACTTGTTCGATGTCACTTACAAGGGAACTAACTCGATGCAACCAGTCAACCTTTGAAACACACGCCCATGACAAAGCATTTCCCTTTGCAGAGTGAAATGGGGGAGAATGCGTAAGTGGTTGTCTGTAGTACACAAATTCGTTTACCGGGAATATGCCCATGTCGGATATTCCGGAGTTTTCCGACCGTGGAAAAATTACCGCACCCTCGAATTCGCAAGCCACTGGATATAATAAATTTTGAGTTAATTAGTCCATAAATCAAATTTTTCGATTCGTCGTCATCAGTTTTGATGATTATTAAACGTAATTTTCATACGACTGCCATAGAAAATTGGGTTTTGGGCACGGGAAACTTGCTTGGATACTTTGCACACTCTGTGTGCAAAACCTTTTGTCTACAGATATGTCATTTTTGCATATACTTCTATCGTACACGCTGATATATTTTTTTTTTTTGATTTAGCGTGTTACTATATTCTTCGAGAATAATATTCTGGAAACGGTACAATTTCAAAAATCAGAAGGTATATTGTATTTCCAGGGATAAGAATTACAAGACTGAAAATAACTTACTATGGAGAGCTGATTTTTTTTTGGAGCAGAGGACCAGAAAGCATAGTGTCACATCCATTTACAGAGTTGCAGCTCAAGAAAAAAATGTAATTTATCGAATTCCATAAAAATTCACTTTGTATGGATAGCTCAAGTTGAGAACGAATATTAAGGTTTTGAAAATTGAGCAATATGAATGGTTCAGTATTGGTCCGAGATGGTACAATAGACAGATCACATAAAACTTCTGTATGGATTGGGGGTTATATTTATAGAATTTTAATTGTTTAGTTCCTACATCGTTCAATACTTCGATAATTTCATACAGAAAACATAATTCTGAATATCACGTTACAATGATTGATCAAATCTCTAACTCTTTTGTCAATATAAAGTTGCTCTGAACCAGTTTGCAGTTTACCCATAACACTGAAGCATTATGAAATGGAAATGTATCTGTTTCACATCTAAAAATTACTGAAATTCTCCATACAGCATTGGAACAACACTTGAATGACTAGTGAAGAAACTCTCGTACAGAAAACTAATCGTCAATCAACTAATTTCAGAACGAACAGTTGGAATAGCATTCAATCGATTTGTACTGCAAATGACTCCCGTTGATAATTTTAATTAAGATCTGATATTTAGGAATCATACTATATAGGTATACATACACTGTGTCCGTAAAATATGGAACAAATTCATTTTTAGCTAAACATACCATTTTAAGAAATAATCCTGAATCACGTCGATTTTTGATTTTAATTTACCGTATTTTAAAATAATATTCTAATATACAGGATGAATTACTTTCGAGTAATGACGTCACCGTCATTTTTTTTTAATGGAACACCCCCATTTTGTCTCAATTTTCCGATTACTCTAGCTGAGCTGACTCCAAAAATGTATCACATGTTGATTCCAATTGGTACAGGGTGGACAAAAATACAATAGTTTTGGGTGTGCTCATAAAGTAACGCGTAATATTCTTTATTAGTTGAATTAACAATATTATCAAAAATACTTATTGTTTAGCGGCAATTGGTTTGAATTTAACACCCTGTAGTTGTTACATTCATTACATGTTTTTAAATTGATGAGAAATAATTTCTTTCATATTCTGTCTGCTAAACCACAAGTACTAAACATGTTTGGAAACAGTTCATTTTTATTTACCTAAAAATGTAACAAACTACAGGGTGTTACATTCAAACCAATTCCCGATAGACAATAAGTATTTTTGATAGTATTGTTAATTTAATGAAAGAATGTTACGCGTTACTTTATGAGCACACACCAAACTATTGTATTTTTGTCCACCCTGTACCAATTGGAATTAACTATGATACACGGAAACTTGAGACAAAATGGGGGTGTTCCATTTGAGAAAAATGATGGTGACGTCATTACTCGAAATTAATTCACCCTGTATATTAGATTATTATTTTAAAATACGGTAAATTAAAATCAAAAATCGACTTGTTTCAGGATTATTTCTTAAAATGGCCTGTTTAGCTAAAAATGAATTTGTTCCATATTTGACGGACACAGTGTATATGTATGAAATTATGAATCATAATTCCTTCCGCTATTTTTTTTTTACGACAATTGTTTCGACATACCATAACTTCTTCATGTTTGTATAACATAACTATAACTTCAAATTGACACTTAACAAATTCAAATTGAGAATAATCAAATTCAAATTGGGACGGAACACGTTCAAATTGGGAATAATCAAATTCAAATCGGGAAAACAATCATTTCTACGTGAATTCATTATTTCATTTTTTGTATCTGCAAAAAACATTCAATAAGGTTATTTTGAAAATATTTTGCATCTTTCATTTTGATACAGAGCATATTTTTTTAATTGAACTTTGGTATATATCTGTTTGATACTCCATTTTGACACACAAAGATGCGTGAATTTTGTAGACAAAATCAAATATAACAATATCTGTCGTCCCAATTCGAAATTCATTATTACCAATTTGAATGTATTGAGTCGCAATTTGAATTCGAGGATGAATATTTCTCATTGTCCTAGACTTGATCTTTGAAATTTTCTTGAAAATCTATGAAACCTTCAAAAAATTATATCTGCTGAAATTTTTTTATAGAACACCCTGTATCTCTTAAACGAATAGACCTAGGAGAATTTCCAACACTGATTCAGACTATACAAATTCTTCTGCATTAGCACTGAAAACATGTTTATTTCTTAGAAGCGGCTTTTTTGACTGGAGCCTTCTTCGCTACTTTCTTCTTCTGTGCAGCACGTCTCTCTAATAAAGCGGCTGTCTTTGAAACAGCATGATCAGCAGGCAAGGGGGTATCACGTTTCTCTGCAAGAATCTGCTCCCTCTGTCTCTTTTGGGCTGAAAGAATAGCCTCACGTTTCAGCACAGCACTGTAAGGATTAAGCTTCAACATAGCCTTAGTGTTTTTCAATGGATTGAGACGACGTACTCTACGATTGATCTTCTTTTGTGGAGCACGCAAAACCTTCTTGATTTCCTCCTCAGATTTCAGAAGCCTGGAAAGATCAGTATTGGCCATTTTAGGTTGGGGTAAGGTGAAACCTTTCTTCTCTCCAGATGGAGTTCTGTATGTGCCGAAAATTTTGTCCAAACGTTTGAAAGAGGACTCAGACCAGATTACGAAACGGCATACAAGACCACCTGGTGCCAATTTCAACAGGTTCAATTTTTCAACATTGACAAGTTCTACACCAGGAATGTTACGGAACGCCTTCTTGATACCATCATCCTTCTGGAAGACGATAAGGGGTCCTTTCCTTTGGATGCGTCTACGATTACGCATCTTACCTTTTCCGGCCCTCATTCTCTGGCTTTGGTAAACCTTCTCAACATCTCCAAAAGCCTTTATATTCCTCAGAAAAGCAGCAGCTTCCTTGGTTTTGGAAATTCTCTGTATATTATCGGAAACAACCAAAGGAAATTCTGGAACCTGTTCAATGACATGTCCTTTGCTCATCACCAAAGCTGGTACACCACTGACAGCAATAGCAGCTACGAGAGCATTACGTTTCTGTTTGATGTTAATCCTACGGTGCCACCTACGCCATGGTTTAGTGGTAGCAAACATACGACCACCTCTGCACATGTTTCCGAAAGCACCCTGACCGGAACGATGAGTACCACCTCCTCTATCACAAGGGATACGAGCAACAGCCCTTCCAGTTCCCCATGACTCAGCAGATGTTTGGTGACCAGCTTTCTCACTGACGCTGTAGGGTTGTCTGTGATGAACAAATGAAACAATATCAGGCCTTATTGGGGCCTTAAACACTGCTGGTAAAACGACATTGGAATTTTGAATTGTCTGTGCCTTCTCATCGAAGACACTGATGAGCGGTCGCGCTGCACTCTGCGACATTATTTCAAATTGTGTTTTCTATAAGTACCTTTACTAATATGCACACACGACGGCTAACCAATCCGCCATGTATACGAGTAGTTAATCGTGAAACAACCTGTATGTCGATTCGAAAACAGTCTCAACATTTTCATCACGTTGTGATAGAATCCATCTCTTCGAGAACAATTCATCCAGTTGGGAAATTTCCGATCTACTAACCCTATCCAAATCGTCCAATAAAGCTGCTTTTGCACGAATACACTTGGCCTGACGTAACCCCATTGAAAATATTCATACCTGGTTGACCCAAGGGACGAGGGAGAAAATGAATGCCTCTGAACCTTCAAATCAGGCGTGTAGAGGGTGCAAATGTAATGCACCTACGTCTCCTGAACAAGATAAGTGGAGAAGAAGCTGGAATATTTCTCTCTGAGGACAGGAAACTGAGACGTTCAGTTCGTCCTCCATCTTTCTTCCCTTTCGTGACTAAACCGGAACATTTCTGTAGGGAATATTTCATATTTAATTCGCAATATGCAGATGTCAGACGAATTGTCACTAAGCAAGTGCGTCAAAAGAGCTTGGAAGGCGCCAACTGAGACAGGTGGACTTTTTATTGGACCCTCGTTCCCCTAACAGTGCGCTATTTCATTCTTTCTCAAACGCATCACGATGATGAATTCTTGGTAAAAATTAAATTATATCCGTCTGTCCTATACATCTCTAAAGGAAAAACCTTTGAATTTTCCAGAGTAGGCTCGAATCTCTAAAAGCGCAATTAAGTTCGTTAATAGGTGAATAGGTTAAAAATGAATCATTATGATTCTTATACATTGAGAACACTCGGAATCAAAGTAAAAAGATTACAAATAAATTACAAAGGTGGCACTCAGCCAATATGAGTCAAAGAGAATATATTTCAACTTTATTACCTCACCATTTTATTGAAAACCGTAAAAGAGATGATATATTCATCTCAAATTGATTGAACTGAAATTTTATCTCTTGTTCCCATAAAAACAAACCTAAACCTGAAGGTATTCCCATTAATCAACAATCGATGACAACGCGTGAAATATGGAATCCCCGATGAATACGAAAAATGATTAATAGTTTGTTCAGGAAGACATAAAAAGATGTGGCAACCAAGCCTTAAAATAAATCGTTTTATTGTATTCCACGGAGAACTTTCATCGGAAACTACGACATCTAAATCATTGAATTTTGTATAAAAACCCGACGTTCACAGCTTGAAAATAACCCATGTATGAATTTTGAAGACTAAAAATCGATGAAAATAAAATGGAACATATCTGTCTCTACAAATATATCGGGTGTCCCAAGGTGAGTGGCCTATTAGATTATTATGGAAACTATTGATGCTAAAGATTTCAAATTTTGTGGATAGATATTTGGCCATGTAAGGTACATTTTTAAAATAATTTCACATTTCCAGTGTTGCCGGATGTACGACAATATGGCAACAACTTTGTTATTTTAAAAGGAACATCCGGTATTTCTACTTTTTTTATGATACTCCATAAAATATTTAATCTATTCACTTTACTTCTCCATACCTATCTTTAACGGTTTTTGAGTTATTAATTATTTTTCGAAATTTCAGATCAAATTGGCGTATTACGAAAATGACTAGTTCGCTCAATATTTGAGATTTAAGTCAGAAATTTTGCAATTCGTTAGATATTGATCTGATCTGTGTCACTGCTCTCGAATTATGGTTGTCAATAATACAGGACGGACCAAAAAAAAATCATTATTTGCCAAGTTACAAAATTGTGAAAAAGTCTATTTTTTCAAATTAGACACCTAGTTTATTTTTCAATTTTTTGAAACAGTACAACACACTCTACAATTTTTCTATTCACGTCCCTATAACTATCTCAACTGGATTCCGAGTTATATGCGTTATATGTGTATATCTTTCTTGAGCCATTATTTATAGAAAAACCTCGGAACAAAAAACCTGTTAGGCAATAATTGTTTATTTTGACATTTATGGATTGAACTGATTCATTGATATATCGATCTATGAACGACATAGAGAAAATAACAATACAAAAGAAATTAACGCTTATTGAATCAATAAGAAATCTAATAAACGCATATAACTCGGAATCCAGTTGAAATAGGTATAGGGACGTGAATAGAAAAATTGTAGAGTGTGTTGTACTGATTCCAAAAATTGAAAAATATACTAGGTGTCTTATTTGAAAAAATAGACTTTTTCACAATTTTGTAACTTGGCAAATGATGATTTTTTTTGGTCCGTCCTGTATTATTGACAACCATAATTCAAAAGCAGTGACACAGATCAGATCAATATCTAACGACTTGCAAATATTCTGACTTAAATCTCAAATATTGAGCGAACTAGAGTCATTTTCGTAATACGCCAATTTGATCTAAAATTTCGAAAAATAATTAATAACTCAAAAATCGTTGAAGATAGGTATGGAAAAGTAAAGTGAATAGATTAAATATTTTATGGAGTATCATAAAAAAAATAGAAATACCGGATGCCCCATTTAAAATAACAAAGTTGTTGCCAAATTGTCGTACATCCGGCAACACTGGAAATGTGAAATTATTTCAAAAATGTACCTTACATGGCCAAATATCTATCCACAAAATTTGAAATCTTTACCATCAATAGTTTCCATAATAATCTAATACGCCACTCACCTTGGGATAGAAAAATTGTAGAGTGTGTTGTACTGATTCCAAAAATTGAAAAATATACTAGGTGTCTTATTTGAAAAAATAGACTTTTTCACAATTTTGTAACTTGGCAAATGATGATTTTTTTTGGTCCGTCCTGTATTATTGACAACCATAATTCCAAAGCAGTGACACAGATCAGATCAATATCTAACGACTTGCAAAATTTCTGACTTAAATCTCAAATATTGAGCGAACTAGTCATTTTCGTAATACGCCAATTTGATCTGAAATTTCGAAAAATAATTAATAACTCAAAAACCGTTGAAGATAGGTATGGAAAAGTAAAGTGAATAGATTAAATATTTTATGGAGTATCATAAAAAAAATAGAAATACCGGATGCCCCATTTAAAATAACAAAGTTGTTGCCAAATTGTCGTACATCCGGCAACACTGGAAATGTGAAATTATTTCAAAAATGTACCTTACATGGCCAAATATCTATCCACAAAATTTGAAATCTTTACCATCAATAGTTTCCATAATAATCTAATACGCCACTCACCTTGGGACACCCGATATACCATTCATCTAAGAGGATTGTTTGCTTGTTGAAATATATATTTATAATCCTTTTTCCGATAGAAAAATTCCAGGCATCTAGCCCAATAGTTGACAGTGATGCATTCCTTAGTCTTTCGAAAATAAACAATTATTATATGTATCCTTGTATTTTTTCAACAGGAATTACCATGAAACAAGCCATGAGATCTTCATAAACATCAAGTGTCTACGTCCATGATCATAAATTTCTTCTAGTCTGAAAATAGACACTTCAGTAGTTGCGAATCCTCATAAGCTTTCAATTTCGTTCTTGGACTTGAAGTTCTATTTCATATTCATATTCTGTTTCGTATTTTTTGGAATTTGGCGCTTGTATAATAGCATAGAGTAGGAAAGTAAACAAATTTTAAATTTTTTCAATTTTAAATTTAATAGCTTATTAAAAGAAGTTTGTCAAATATGAAGAATTTTTCAAATCCTCTCAAATTATTCAAAGATTATTAGATAAGTTAGAATTCAATATTATTTTAGACTGTCGTGCTATAGAGAAATAAATTATGTTTTATTGCAGAAAATTCGTGACAAAATATTGAATGTTAAAAAAAGCATGTTAACTTCAATTTGACGTCATCATAAGCCAGTATCTTTCTCATCACGTGATTATAGGCATGAACTATTCGACTTTTTTTTGCATATTCAAAAACATATTTTTTGACAAATCAAAGCTATAGTACTCAATACTGTGAAATAGCCTATAGTAATTTATGGTTTGTAAAGGGTGTTTTTTTTAGAGCTATAGAACTTTAAATTGCAATGAAACAACGATGGATTATTCGATTGACATGAATTTTATTTATCCGCAAGATAATTTTGTGGCATTACATTTTAAAATGATTTCTGGCATATGACCGCCAAGGCTGGCTCGGATGCAGTCCAATCTGGACGTCCAATTTCAGATGACTTTTTCCAACATTTGTGGCCGTATATCGGCAATAACACGGCGAATGTTGTCTTCCAAATGGTCAAGGATTTGTGGCTTATCCGCATAGACCAATGACTTTACATAGTCTCACAGAAAGTAGTCTAGCGGTGTTAAATCACAAGATCTTGGAGGCCAATTCACAGGTCCAAAACGTGAAATTAGGCGGTCACCAAACGTGTCAGTCAATAAATCGATTGTGGCACGAGCTGTGTGACATATTGCGCCGTCTTGTTGGAACTACAGCTCCTGGACATCATGGTTGTTCAGTGCAGGAATGAAAAAGTTAGTAATCATGGCTCTATACCGATCACTATTGACTGTAACGTTCTGGCCATCATCGTTTTTGAAGAAGTACGGACCAATGATTCCACCAGCCCATAAAGCGCACCAAACAGTCAGTTTTTCTGGATGTAACGGTGTTTCGACATACACTTGAGGATTAGCTTCACTCCAAATGCGGCAGTTTTGATTGTTGACGTAGCCATTCAACCAGAAGTGCGCTTCATCGCTAAACAAAATAAAATGGACGTAGTGCGCGATACGTATTTCGCACAGAACCATTATTTTCGAAATAAAATTGCACTATTTGCAAGCGTTTTTCAGGCGTGAGTCTATTCATGATGAATTGCCAAACCAAACTGAGAATAAATCACTTGATAGCTGTTAAATCGGTTGCCATCTTGAACAGTAATGCCAACTTAAAGTTATATGCCTCGAAAAAAAACACCCGTTACTGTAGAGATCTGTCAAAATCATTTGTTTATCAAATTTTTTGTAAATAGTGTTATTGTTATCAAGAAGAAGAATGGAGAAGATGAATAGAGCCTTTAGATCAATAGATTCAGATCCAGGAATCATAAATAATTTAAAAAAAGGAACCACCCTGTTTGAGGCAACGGTATTCGATTTTCTACCGAAATATAAACTGAAAATTCAAGGAGCCAATAAACCTCTCACTGTGCATCTGTAATGATATCAGAACATTCAAGATTCACATTCCATTTCGATATAATGTGACATTTAATGCACATTATTTACCATCATTGAATCTACTCTAAATGATGCCGACGAAGCATTATACCATTCCAAATTGCCGGAGTCACCTTCAGAATAATGGCTTGAATCGATAGAATATTGCCAGATCAGAAAAATGTACGTTTCTTGGTTTCTGAGAACTTTATTTTATGATACTGAATTTTGTATGGACATGCGATCACGAAGGAAAATTAGCTCGAGGGAGAGGTTGTTACTAAATACAGGGTGTTTCCTAAACATGCGGCAAAAATTCAGGGGGTTGTTCCTTGGACTATTTTAAGCATGTTTTGTCCTTGGATGATTTTTGAAAAACCTCTTTGTTTCGAAGATACAGGGCGAACAACATTTCTCATATTTTTAAAATTAATAATAGTTTGAATAAAAATGCGTACCGCACTGTGTTTACGAAGTAGGTACAATTTATTTTTAAATTTGTTTAACAACATTCCAATTACTAAAAACGGCCAGTTTTTTGACTAAAAATTGCTAATACATCACAAAACGAATTCAAATGAAAACCGTGTTTAATCTGTATTCCTTTACCATCTGGACTTATCAATTTTTAGTCAAAAAACTGGCCGTTTTTAGTAATTAGAATGTTGTTAAACAAATTTAAAAATAAATTGTACCTACTTAGTAAACACAGTGCGGTACGCATTTTTATTTAAACTATTATTAATTTTAAAAATATGAAAAATGTTGTTCGCCCTGTATCTTCGAAACAAAGAGGTTTTTCAAAAATCATCCAAGGACAAAACATGCTTAAAATAGTCCAAGGAACAACCCCCTGAATTTTTGCCGCATGTTTAAGAAACACCCTGTATATCGAAATTGTAGATCAAGAAAATCTCGTGTCATCGTTTCATTAATAGTGATCCCATATTTTTTAGATATACAAGGTGTTCCTAAATTGGAGGTACAAAGGAAAATGAAAGATTCCTTGGATTATTTTAGGAACAAAAAGTTTTATAAACATGGGCCCTTAAACGCTTTGTTTTCGAGATACAGGGTGTTTCTGGTAGCCCTACTTTTAGTTTATCTTTTTCAATCTTCGATGTCAATTTTGGTGAATGAGTAGCAAAACTTATAATTCATTTATTCATCACAGCTTACTAACTGGATCTTTATAATAATTTGGATTTTCCTGAGGTTTATTAGAGAATTTTTTCTCGAAATCGGTAACAGATACGACAAAACTACAAGAAATCGAAAATTGTGGTACTGGACCAAAGTTTCTTTCTAAATTTTTCTTAAATACCAGTGGTCCATCAAAAAGAATATCTGGAGAAAAGAGGCGGGCACTGTTCCAGAAAAAATATCACCCTGTAGATTTGCATTGAAAATTAGCATATCATATATCGAAAACCTCAAATTGGAATATCTATGTCATATTTTGTGCAGGGAAGGAGCTATGAGAAAACAAATCGAGAAAAAAATCAAACTTGTCGTTTGTGCCGACAATATAGAAACACCCTGTATATAAACAATTCTTATTTTTTTGGGGGAGACTTATTTGTTTGCCCTTCTCGAAGAAACTATAAAAAGGAAGTTTGTATTATTTCATTGCAGATAAAATTTCAATTCAACAGCAGATAAAAATAGTGTTTGGAATAGTTTAGCGAATGTATTTGAAAATAAATTTTGTGGGATTAAATAAAAGATAATTTAAAGCACTCGGAACGGTCCAACCAAACAATACATGGCAAACTTTTGAATGCGTTAAATATATCTAAATAAATTTAATTTTCTCTAATTCTCTGACGCTGTCTAAAAATTGAAATATTTGGAGTCCATTTTTTTCCATTTTCGGCGAGTTACGGCTCTCAAATGAAATGTGCAAGAGACTTGAAATCCTCAGGGTAGGTTAATTTCCGAATAACTTTGTTGAGTTGGCCAAAATTCATTCGATGGTTCCGTCGTTAAACATAGATGCATTTTTTTCCTCAATAATTGAAAAAATACCCACCTGATCAAACAGAAACTCAGAAATCAATTGCAATATATTATAACAAAACAAGAAGTACGAGTCAGGATATTCTGTAGCTCATGCAAATAAACCATAGAATAAAATATTCAATGTTCCATGTTGAGAAATGATATCGAATCCAACGCATAGATATTCCCTCTAGTGCCATATATGTAAAGCAGGGCATAAAATTCCAAGAAATGAAGGACCTGGTCAGAAAATCGGTAGAAAAAATCGGTAGAAAAAATTTTGGAAATATCTGCAGTAGATGTCAAGATGGGCCCTAGGAACATCTTAATTTTATCAGTTTACACAACTCCAGGTCAAACAAAAGAATTCATCAAAAAATTCGAGGAGATTCTTCAGCTAATCTGCTGGACTAATAAAACTGTTGTAATTGCAGGTGACTTCAATATTAACCTTTTAGATAAATCTCACAAGAACACAATCTGCTTTGTGGAATTGTTAAACTCATATGGACTGAACGTTAGCATAGATGTACCAACAAGATCAACATTGGTTACAAAAACTTGTATAGACAACATTCTGATCAATCAATCAAACTTTACATCACAAATAATAAGAACACATATTTCTGACCACGATACAGCACAACTACTGACTCTTCAGGAAGAAATAGAACAAACAGAGGAATATCAATATAAAAGAAACATTACAGCCAATAACATCCAAGATTTAATCGAAAGACTGACGCTTTTAGATTGGAATGCTGTATATAAAATTCCAGAGAAGGAAGTAGATCAGCAATGGAGAACTTTCACAAATATGTTCAAAACAGAATTAGATTATGCTTGTCCGATAAGAAAAAATAAAACCACTGCTAGAAGACAACAAAAGCCAATCAATGATAATATTACAGAATGCAAGACCAGACTTGACATATTACACACTTGTAAAACATTCAATCCAGTCTTTATGGGAGCATACAAGGAGGTAAAAAAGGAATATGACAAAATGCTTCGAGATGAGAAAAGAGAAAGATATAAGCAGCAAATCCTTCAGTCTGATAACAAGATGAAAACACTATGGCAAACTGTAGCAAAAATCAAAAACAACACGAAAATCAACAAAGAGATTCCTGGAAATCCTTTAGAGATAGCAAATAATTTCAATCGTCATTTTGCAACAGCAGCTGAAGAAAAAATAAAACAGAACCAAAACATTCCATTTCAGAATGATATCACACGCAACAGTAACAATTTCAAATTTCGCCTGATAACTGAAGAAGAAACTCTCAAGATAATAGGAAAATTAAAAAACAAAAATAGTTCTGGAATTGACGACATTCCAATGTGCACAGTTAAAGCCTGTATGAATCAGACAGCTACTCCATTAACATACCTTGTGAATAACTCCATGAAGCATGGTGTATTTCCTGAATTGCTCAAAAAAGCACTCATAAAACCAATCTACAAAAAGGGTAAAGAGAATGAACCGGAAAACTATAGGCCAATCAGCCTACTACCAGCATTCTCAAAAATATTAGAGCTGGCAATAAGTGAACAACTCGTAGATTTTCTTATAAATGAGGAAATTTTAAGTTCCACTCAACATGGATATGTGAAAGGAAAATCAACAACAACAGCAACATTCCAGTTCATTACTGATGTACTGAATGCATTGGAGGATTCCAAAGTGGTAATCGCCTTACTGCTGGACTTATCTAAGGCCTTTGATACCTTGTTTCACAAATATATCCTAAATAAATTGGACAGTTACGGAATAAGAGGAAAAGAGAAGGAGTGGTTTAGGTCATATCTGTCAAATCGAAAACAACAAGTAATTATAGATGGTAATGGCACGAGAACTTTATCCGAGGAGGCATTGATTCAATTTGGAGTTCCCCAGGGAAGTATACTGGGACCGATACTTTTCATCATCTTCATCAACGACCTGATGAGTGTACTACGTTCTGATCCGAATACATCCATGGTAAACTATGCCGATGACACAAGTTTTATATTGAAGGCGGACATCTTGCCCCAGATTGCAGACTTAGTACAGAGTATTCTCCAACAGGCTAATCACTGGTTTCAATCAAACAATTTATGTTTAAATGTAGAAAAAACATGTGCTATAATTATTAAAACCACACATGCAAACTTTCAAACACCTTCTCACATTCAGCTAAATGACAGAAAACTTGATCTTCAGACCTCAGGACGATTTCTTGGGTTAACTATAGATGAGAACTTGAACTGGGATGAACATATTACAGGCCTGTGTACAAAACTGGGATCCATTTGTTATTCATTGGGTGTTTTACGAAACTATCTTGACTCATCGTCTATGAGAGTTGTCTACCAGGCAACCTTTGAAGCCAAAATAAGGTATGGTATTATGTTTTATGGTAGTAGTAATAACATGAAGCAAGTGCTAAAGATGCAAAAAAGAGCTATTCGAACAATAATGAGAATGCCATGCAGAGAAACATGCAGGGGCATATTTAGGAAACATGGACTACTTACAGCCATAGCGATACACATCCAAGAATGCTTGATATTTGTGTTCAAAAATAGAAACTGTTTCGAAACCAAAACCTCTACAAAATATGACACAAGAACAACTCAACTAAAATATCCAATACATAAGCTTTCACTCACAGAGAAAGGACCAGAATACAGGTGTATAAAATACTATAATAGACTTTCAAACCAGATGAGAGACATAACCAACCTCAAACTATTCAAGAAGGAAGTCTATAAGTTGCTGCTTCAGATTGAACCATATACAGTGGAAGAATTCTTGGTACATAATATTTGATATAAAATAGACTAAAGATTATTATCTGACACTGTTTCACTTCAGGTAGACAATGTATTTGTACATGAACCTACTTTATTTGAAATAAAGCTCATTATTATTATTATTATTATTATTATTATTATTATTAATAACCATCCAGGGCTGTTTTCCCCATAAAAATGCTGGATGATGTTCACAAATCATACTCGAGATATCATCTGGATAAAACTTCGCGTGTGAAGTGAGAACACGTACTTTGAATGTTCACAAGCCTGAACGCGAGTTGACCTAGTTCATTGAACGCCTATTCTTCTGGTATATGAAGTGAAAATTTCATCAATATTATGCAAATATATCTACACACCTGGAATACATACTAAAAAGGTAGGAGAGAATTCTGCAACATTTATTTATATGCTTTGTAGTTTCAATGTAATTCGGAAGACATCCACTAGTACCGTAAAAGTGTCATGACTTTGATGAAATCATATTTCAATACTGCATTGCATAACTTCACATAGGTGCACGAAGTTTGAATGCATACGTTGATAAATTGAATTGATCATTGTTTCAATCAAGGATTTCGTGTCTACTATTGCATGGACAATTGTTCCATTGAATTCCTCAAAGGAATTTTGCATCCTAGATGCAGGACGCTTGAAGAAGTTTTTCTCTAATTCTGTGGTTATTCCGTTCATTCTTCCACATCTTCTAGAACAAAATCGTGCGAGAATATATCAGAAACGCACAGTTTTCATGGTTATATTTTTTTATTATATGTTGGTACTCCGAACTTTCCGCCACGGCTTTATCTGTCTATTCATCAATTTGCCTTAAAGAAATCAGTTCTGCCAACCAACATTTTTCAATGCAAAAATCACTAAATGATATGGAAATATTTCATTAATTTCAATAAAAATGCAATGAATTAGAGAAAATAATGTATAATACTCGTACAGAAGGCTCATTCTACCACTCGTTCATTCAAAAACTCGCCACTTAAGGCTCGTTTTTGAATTTTGAACTTGTGGAAGAATATCAATGCCTTCTGCACTTGCATTATAAATAACTATTCTGAAACTACTAACCTCAAAAATCTATATAAGTTTGGAGTGTAAAAATATGCTCTTTATATTAAGGAAAGGTTGAGTACATAGAGTTATAAACATAGAAGAGGGAGCATATGTCATTTTCAGAAAGAAAAGTTCGTTCCCAACATGAACTCAAATTTGACATGAAGCGCGCGGAAATAAGAACGCATCAGTCCTACGATATTTCACTCAATTCGCGAGTTTCTTCACAAAGAACGCACTTCTTATGTCCCATAGTGAATCAACTTAAAATATATTGAAATAAATACCTAAATATATCAGAAATTCAGACAACAAACATTAAGCGCGCCAAACGGCGTGAAACAACCGATGACACTAGGAGAGCAAAAGTTGCCAAACCTTGGATTTCAGCAGATAGATACAGAAAATAATATTTTTCTTATTATAAATTCGACAATTAGGAAAAATATCAGATTCCAAATATTCAAATTTGCATATTCAATTGGGAATAACTCAAATAAATATATTTCATTCAATATAATATACATTCATAATGATATAGTAAAATTGTGGATTTGTAAATATATCACAATCCGACAACGTAATCTAACCATATTGGGCACATGTAAAAATTGCGTATACTTGCTCTATCTATGTTTATTACTCTGAGATTGAGTAACCTCTTATTGGAAGACTCTTTATATGAATATAATATGAATGCATAGTCTCAAGTTTTCGTAAATATCCGTAAAGGTCAGAAAAACGAACAGAATCCCCCAACTTTCTGTTCCATATTCAAAGCTTGGAGGATGCGAAAAACTTGTTGAAAAAAAGAGAAAAAAGACGACATAGTGTTACGTTTAAGAGACCCTCAAGCAACCAATCCTCTTGACCTAGAAGAGCACTACGGATATTCCAGCCCATGAAATAACTGCATGGATTTGCATTTTCCACAAAGTGAAGAACTCGGATTTTTCGCTTTTAAAACTGCTCGGAAAATTAACATCGGTTTCGCATGAAAATATGAAAAAATCAAGAGGAGTATGGATGAAGTGTATGGGTGTTTGTTTGTGTTTGTATTTCCTTAAAAATGTATATAGGTAACATCCGTAGAGTAATAAACATAGATAGAGGAAGTATACGCAATTTTTACATGTCCCCAACATGGTTAGATTACGTTGTCGGATTGTGATATATTTTCAAATCCACAATTTTACTATATCGTTATGAATGTATATTATATTGAATAAAATATATTTATTTGAGTGATTCCCCATTAAATATGCAAATTTGAATATTTGGAATCCCATATTTTTCCTAATTGTCGAATTTATAATAAGCCGAATATTCATTATTTTCTGTATCTACCTGCTGAAATCCAAAGTTTGGCAACTATTGCTCTCCTAGTCTCATCGCTTTTTTCACGTCGTTTGGCGCGCTTGAAGATTGTTTTCTGAATTTCTGATATAATCAGGTATTTATTTCAATATATTTTGAGTTAACATGAAACGTTGATTCACTACAGGACATAAGAAGTGCGTTCTGCGTGGAGAAACTTGCGAATTGAGTGAAATATCGTATCTCTGATATGTTTTCATTTACGCGCGCTTCATGTAAAATTTGAACTTTCATGTTGGGGACAAAATTTGCTTACTGAAAATGACGTATGCTCCCTCTATCTATGTTTATTACTCTGAGGTACCATCTAATCAGTATGTTATTAATTAATACGACATATTTTGTGTAAGGAATGCATTTTCTGAAAATAGGACAAAAATTGTTATTTTTGAAATTTTCTGAGTATTCTCCTGATGACACATAAATTACGTGGAAAAAGAACATAATATATCATCACAATAATCATAAAATCAGTAACGTACAATATTATCAAATTCCATATGTTTGTGCCATAAATTGTCGGATATGAATTCCATTGATGTGAAAATAATAACCCTTCGTGCATAATTTGCTGCACTTATTTTTCTCTCAAACAATTCTACCGTTCATTACCATTACCTATAGAATATAATTATTCAAACCAAGGGATTTTGAAATCCATCCTGTCATTCATATTGTATGTATTTTTATATTAAACTGTTCTTTCGAGAAAATCCATAGTGTTTATCAGAAAATCTAGTAATACAAGTTTTTCCAATAAGAGGTTTCATTTTTAATAGCCCACTATCACTTTTGACTCTGTCATCTTTTGACATTTGATAAGTAAAAACTACGCTATTACTAAAACGGTACATGCTTCAACATCGCACTGAAATTGTTACACACAGTACGCTATGTTAGTGTGACGTCACACACCGCCATTTTTGGTTCTCCTGTAAGTGTTCAGAATCCAAACAAATAAATTGTTATTCAAATTAGTACGGTGTCGTTGGAGGAATTGGCTCATTTTCATAAATAAGAGTATTTGAGGAACGATTTCAGTATGAATTGATAGACAGAAGGAACAAGTAATACCAGTAAGTTTTAATCTTGTATCATTCCCCAGGTTTTGTAAAAAGCCGTGTTTATTAGTTAAACTTCAAGTTCGAACTTACTGGCATTAATCTCGTTCCTTCTGTCTATCAATTAATAGTAAAATCGTTTCTTAAATAATCTTATTAAAACAAATTCATCATCAGCATTTTTTTCCTTAATCAACAAGATGTTATCTCTCGAACGAGATCAATTTGTTGAGAAATGAACTCAATCAGTGGTGGCAAACCGATGAAATACGTTGAAATAGATTACATTTCAAATTAACAAATTCCTCTCATCGAAAAAGTTATTGGAATGGATTTAGCGTTGTTTGTGCTACACGCGAATACTAATTCCGCCAATCTAATTAAAATCTCATTAAAACTGGAGAAGTGTATCGAAAATACTCATTCTTTTCATATAAACTGGGTTAATAATAGATGCGTGGTTCAACCGATTCCACTTATAGCATCAAATAATGAGCAAAATCGAATTTTGCTGCCAGGCAAACTTATAAAACACTGCAGGGGTGATCAAATATATAATGTTTCAGATTTGAATGAAGTGGTCGTTTAGGTATCCTATGACAGCAAAATGACGTTCGCTGATGGTTAATGCATGATCCAATATTGACTTGTAAGTCGAAACGGTTGTTGAACAAGATGTATTCCATGTTTTTCTGATCATTTCACCTTGGTTGTCCAAATATGAGCAGAGAAAAGAATAATGGGATAATTGGTACAATGGATAGCTAGAAGAATTGATTTAAATGTATTTCTCGTCCCTTATTGCAAATTTATCAGGACCTATGTTTTATAATTCAGTCGATTGGCATTCTCTGAATAATTTCATTTATACCTTTTTATATTCAATTATTCAAAATGTTACTAATTTACTGTGAGCCTGAGAATTGAAGAGTATCAAAAAGATTGAGGAGATGAGTACATAAACAGTTTTCCGAAAAATAACAACATACAGATGATGTATTCAAGGTCTTTGCTTACTACGTGATATGATATTGCATCGTTCTCAGAATTGAATTCTTCGTAGTGCTCATCAATAAATGTTTCCACAGAATGAGATATACCAGACACGATCAAATAAAAATAAATACATGAACCAGAACTAGTAATTTATTAATATGTGAGACATACGTAGTATTTGAACATGTAACCTCGTTCTTTATTTTCGACAATGAAATCTAGAAGCATAGAGTAAGCAAAATAAGCATCTTATACTTGGACGAAAAACAAACATCACATCATTTGCTATTACAATATTGATTGATATCTGAAGAATCAAAAAATATTCGTACGTTATCAAAGTTTTGTTATGTGGTCGAATAAAAATTATTATACTAATTTTCATAATATTTCAATAATTTCATCTAGTTTTATCCAAGAATATAATAAAAAGCGATTTCCAAGAAAGTGCTATAATTTACAAGAGGATTTCCTTGTGAATTTCCACAAGAACATCCACACCTCCGATACGACAATTTGCTTCATTTGCATACTCGCAAATGCTTCATCTAAATCTAAAGATAATGGACCTATCAACTTGAAAAAAATAACTGATAGAAGAAGTAACAGTAAATCCAAGTTGAATGAATACTGTAATTCACGTTACATTATACCTTAGTCTCCGAGGAAACATTATTACCATGAATGGACTATACAATCGATCAATATTAGTCACAAGAGGATGAACTGGTGACATGATCAATTACCATTTTTAGAATACTTGGAGTAAATATGTGGGACAATAGGTGGCAAGTCTTTCAGTACTGCAAAAGTATGGTACCCAACAGATAAATGCGCCATAGACTTGACATTTTCAGGGAAGGTTCAGGGTTCGAATATATCGGTTGAGTAACAAGTCATGGACCTGTCACACAGATGGCACCGCCAGTGCCATACCACTTTATATCTCTCGTTAGTACCAAGCTGAATAAATGAGTGTTAAAATTTAGCAGCAAAGGTTCGAATCTGGATCGGGATATTGAAGATTAAGCGACGCTACGTTTGTTGTCGCTAGAAGAAAGGATTCAAACTAGTATCGTGTACTGGCAATGCTCCGTATCACAAATCGACGAAAACCATTGGCGTACTAATCGAATGGCACTTCCAGATCTGGCACACAATCATTGCTGGCTCTTTGCAGACCACAATATAAAGCTACAGGGGAAGAAATTTGGATCTAATGAAGAAATTATTGCCAGGTTGAAGCCTATTTCGAAACCAAAGACGAATCTTCCTACAGAAAAAGCGTATCGCTCATGAAGTTGATTATGTTTTTCTGATCGATTACCCTTTGAACCACAGAATATCTTTCGGAGAATGTACTGATTTCTTTCGAAATTTTTGGATTATATTTAGGGAGGGTCGAAGAAATGTTGAAGCTGTAATACCTGAGGAAGCAGCTCATCTTTTTGTACTAATCCACCGCCTCTTGTGATCATTGAAAGAGAGGCTTTCCTCTGATCAAGGGATGGTAGTTTTGAAAAGAAAAAGAAGCACAATTTTCAAGTGTGTTATAATATGATGATAGTTTAATAATGTGTAATAATAGGATGGTAGTTTTATTTAGATGTTAATTCAATTATTTCTCCTTTATTAAGGGAGAAAGTGTGGGTAAGGCCTGACGCACTAGGGACAAGACTTAGTGTTAAACTGAATTTTTTCTTTGGGAACAGGTCTAGTGGTAACTAAAAGGCATAAGCTCTTTTATAATTTTACTAACAAAAAAAAATACACATCCCACCGCTGTCACCATTTGTACTAATCCACCGCCTCTTGTCATCATTGACAGAGCGGCTTTCCTCTGATCAAGGGATGGTAGTTTTATTGAGATGTTAAGTAAATTCTTTCTCCTTTATTAAGGGAGAAAGTCTGGGTAAGGCCTGTCGAACGAGGGACAGGGCTGGATTTTTTCTTTGGGAACAGGACTAGTGGTAAATAAAAGGCATAAGTTGCTCATGGCGACATCCAGACCCAATAATCAAGAATCTAAAATTCCCGTATATTCACTACTCAACTCATAAAATATAACCATTTCAAGGACGTATCCTTATACTTTCGAACGATTCCAAACCGATAATCGGAAGAAGGATATTAAGAAGGGGTAGGATCGTTATACCAATCAATTAGCCAAATTTAGACGTTATGCAGACTGGATGGAGGTTAACTCAGGCGGTAACTAGGAAATGACAGCACTAATAGGATAATCTGGCTGACGATGCATATAAGACGATTATGATTGTAGAGTATGAGAGTGTTTGCATTGAGTTGCTTTATGTATTTAGTAATCCGCCTATCGGAACATAAATCATATTATACTAATGACTATGATTTAGAATAAGCATTAAAGGTTTATCGGCATAACTGCAAAGAGGGGGATGCGATGCGGAGTTTGGGAAATACACTGCAAATTATGGAACCTTTGCATACAATTTGTAATGTTTCAGATGGACTAGTTTAGTGATGTTGATAATACTATATTTGACACGATAGAAGTAAAATATAGAGCAAAACTGATAAATCAGTGAAAAAATTTTGAAAATCCATCAATAAATGACTGAGAAATAGATTATTTAAATTTACGTATTTTAGCGCGGAACGTCTTTGGTCTGTGACGTCACGGCACTTGCCTGTGATCGCTACACCATAAATTACGTTTAAATACTTAGCCGCGCCAAGGCTCTCGCGCCGTTTGTAGTTGTATAGTGTAGTTTTAACTCGAGTTTTGTTTTTATGTCACCATAATGCTTCGTGAAAGGACAAAGTGATAATTTGCCTAAAATAGATATATTCGCAGTGATGAAGTTTTTTTCTTCAAATCCATCTTATGTCAGTGCTGAAATAAAAGGAGTTAAGCTTTTCAAGTAAGTATCTACTTTTGAATTTGCTTCATCATGGTTCAACTTATAACGATGATTTATTTGAAAAACGTTTCATAAACAGTTTGTAGTTGAGTACTGGTTGTTGAAGTATATCAATGGCAAAACATATTTATGAGAGCAGTAAAAAGTAAAAAGAGAAAAAAGTAATTTATATGTATGTATATAGTAAGTTATTTCAGCCATCGTGTAACGAACAAAACACTACACGAACGGCACAAGTGATTGTACACCAATGAATTCGTAAGCACTCTGCGAATACCAGTCGTCTAGTCTAGTCGTCTAGACGTACTATGAAATTATTCTTCCAAGCGCAACTTCAAAGTCCCATAACTTTTTCATTTCTAGAGATATTTCAATGATTCTTCCACATTTTTGTTTCATTTCACTTAAATTTTTAGAATTAATCCTTAACAAAAAACTGAAAACTAGTCCATTGCATATTATAATAAGAATTATTTCAAAGATGAGAATAAGATATGTAGGGATGGTTATGATTGGCAGTTTATGCCAGTTTAAGGGGCAGTGCTCTACAGCCTAAGTAAGAGCAATTAAAATGTCACAACATTCAAAATGCGCCTTTCATAGCCGTGCTAGCTACTGATGGAATGAATAAAATCCCTTTTGTCTATCAAATCACAATTTCCACTACTTGTAATAAAGCGAAGCTTGTGTCACTAACAAATGAAAGCAGACAAGTACAATGCAAAGCAAATTTGGTCGAGTTTGGTTGTAGCTTTACTGACACAATCTAGCGCTCTATACTCTAGAGATCTTTAATTTGCAATTGCCATTGTTTGGTCATAGGTCAACGTAGTTGATAAAAAAATAAACATTTTCAAGACATATTGATAAACCGGTGCAGTCTAGCAACTTTTAACTTCAGCCGTCACATTGTTAAGAAGGCTCCACTCAAGTCCTGGGTATAGCCGGTGAAAACACATTTTTTCTTGAAAAGTTTACATAGACACTAAACACCCAGTACCTTGAAACCTGGGTCCAGTTGTATTGAACTTCTTTGCAACTTTTGACGTTAAATAAATGAAAAGTTGCCCCACAGTTATTAAAATATATCGGCTTCATTTTTCAACGCCTTTGGTTGAAAAGTAAGTCGAATGAAACGAAATTTTTTCAAATAAAGTCATTCTCTTTATGTGTCGCATCGAGTTCCCAAAGGATGAAACGAATCACGTGAACGTAGGAAACTTTTAATGCGCTTCTCGTCCACCATAAACACTAATTATGCCGAATACACGCTTGAGAATATGGCACTCTAAAATGAAGAATCATGTATTGCGTAATAGATTTTAGGGAGTCTACGTGAGAATTAGCATAAACAATTCACGGTTCCCGCTTTTAAAATAGCCATGATGAAAATTCAAGCGAAAGCATGAAGTGCCAAAAATTTTGAAAGGGTTACCGTATATTTTACTTTTCCACTCAAAGGTCGACTTCATTAACGTCAATTAATAATGTCAAAGTTTGGTTTCTCAAGCGCCACTTTTAAGTTCAGTTATAAACATATGAAATAGTAATTTACGTAACAAGTCCGGAAAATAGGGTTTTTTTGAACGAATAGACAAAATTCCAGGACGAGCGTAAGCGAGTCCTGGAAGTCTACGAGTCCAAAAAAACCATTTTCGGGCGTGTTGCGTACAATATTTTTTCGGCAACCATGTAAAATAACACTATCGCTGCTGCTTTCCATATTTTATTGCGATTGCGATCAAAAAACATGCAAATTTTTGACAACTAATTTCATATGAACTGTCAGCCGTTATCTCGGTTGTTATGGATTCTATGATTCTTTTCCGGCCTAGTCCGGGAAGTACGTACTTTCCGGACTAGGCCGGGAAATGCTACTTTCTCAGAGAAAAAGCGTCCGGGAAGTGCTCACTTCCGGAAAGTACGTACTTCCCGGACTAGGCCGGAAAAGAATCATAGAATCCATAGCAACCGAGATAACGGCTGACAGTTCATATGAAATTAGTTGTCAAAAATTGGCATGTTTTTTGATCGCAATCGCAATAAAATATAGAAAGCAGCAGCGATAGTGTTATTTTACATGGTTGCCGAAAAAATATTGTACGCAACACGCCCGAAAATGGTTTTTTTGGACTCACAGAATTTTGTCTATTCGTCCAAAAAAACCCTATTTTCCGGACTTGTTACGTAAATTACCATTTTCTACAAGCGTGCGCTTTCAACCCTTTTCCCGCGCGCATTTTAAAAACTCCTACTATTTATCACTGTTTTTATTACTGTAATGGGCTCATTACGATACTGAAATAGAGAAAGGTATTTCCATTGACAAACTCTCTCTGAATTGTTGGTATCTTTGGGGGCTCCAAAACCCCTGTCCCAGCTGCGCTAGGGTACGAGATGCTATGAAAGCTAGTCTTCATCATCCCAGCTGCAGCAAGGAAACCATTGATATAAACACAGCGTCCGATGCAGAAGAAAAAGAACAAAATTGAAGAGTCCAAGCGATTTTCATAAATCATAATTCTTCTACCCGCAAAGACCCCTATTTCCTTCTCAATGTGACACCGTGTATACGACTGGGAAGGCACATAGTCGAGAAGGATTTGAACCTCTCCGACCAAAATAGCAGTAGGGGACTCCTTAAAATCACTCCGCTAAAAAGTGGAATCTGAATTATCAAGTTGGTGTAAATCGATTCTGATTGACGTCAGAAAGTATTTCAATAAAGGTATATAAATAATACATCGTTTGAAATTGATCATGAACTGGAAAAATTCTGAGAAGCATATTCCTTTTAAAGTTTAACGATTCATGTTTGTTACAATGTTGATATGTCTGTAAATGAGTTGTGTATATTATCACTGCAGGAATGAGACGTCAACATTGATCCATAATAGCGAAAAAGTAGAACTTATTATGTACAGGGTGGGCAAATTTAGATGTTTTAGCACAACAACTTTAAAACCAGAGGAGATAGACAAAATCTGATACCCATTTCGTTCTTTTTCTGAGAAACTGACGAGAGTATTATTCATTTTCGACCACCTTCTTTTGTTTTCGAATTATAAACGAAAATTGGAAAAATAGCGATATCGAAAAAATATAGGTGGTTATAAGAGCAAAAATCTATTATTTTGTATTGAACTGAGCAGTCATGTGGTGGTATTCTCTCTCAAAGATCTGCAATTCACTAAATAATTGAACGAATCTAACGTTTTGTGTTCATTTGTTTAAGTAGTACCTACAAACTTTTCATTGGAATCATAAAGCAGAGAATTACGTAGAATTAGTGGAAACTACGCTATTCGTACTACCACTGCCATCTAGATCGTTTTCCAGAAAACTTGGGTGATTCTAGTAAAGCACAAGGGGAAAGATTACATCAGGACGTTAAAACTATGAAAGATCGATATCGGGGACGATTAGATATCAACAGGATGGTCGACTACTGTTGGAGCCTTCAGCTAAACCACCCTACTAAACTCTATGCTAGAAGGTCATTAAAAGGAAATTTTCAAGAAATAAAAGACTAATTTATGTGGGTTTTGTAATAAATACAACTTGTACAACTTAGCTTCCGCCGTTTTGCAATAGATGGCTGTAGCGGTAACGCCATCGAAATATTAGTCGATTTGTGTCTGCATCATAAAGTTATTCTCGATTAAACATGTCAGCTTACGAGCCATATTCTCGTCATTTGCGGGAGGTTTCAATTTTCTTAGGCTCATCGAATACTCTCAAATACCTATGGTGAGGCCGATATTAATGAGAGAACGCGCCAGTGGTGTTAAAGCTTCGAGAACGGTGATTTTAAAGTCATAGACCAGCATGGTGGTGGAAGAGAGAAGGTTTTCGAAGATGCAGAATGTAGGCATAACTTGATCAAGACTCGTGTCAAACGCAACAAGAATTGGCAGGATCATTGGGATTGATGCAACAAGCCATTTAAAAATGCTTGAAAGTCATGGGGATGATTCAGAAACGAGGAAATTGGGTGCCGTACGAGTTGAAGCCGAGAGATGTTGAACGGCGTTTGGTTATTTGTGAACAGCTGCTTGCAAGGAAAAGACGAAAGGGATTTCTGCATCGAATTGTGACTGGAGAAAGATAGAAGAAAATAGTAGCCAGCGATGGACAATACCTTGAATCATGAATGAAAAACCAATTTTTTACAAGCCTGGAATTTCGGGAAGAAACGGAAGAAGCAAAGTTGTACGCATATGTATAGTTTATTCAAAGTCACTTGAACTATTCCATAAAAACGCTTGGCCATAGATGACCCTTTGAAGTGGATACCGCGATCTGCAAAATACCGGGGTTTATCTAAAAGTATTGTTAGGCAATAAAATCACTGGGCCCACAGGAATTTCTGGAAACTTGGAAAAACCTTGTATAATTGAAATATTCATCTTCCTCCAAGTGACTTTGGATATATTATACTTAAATCAATGAGTTTCTTTAAACTGGAAATAGTAATATTCATAACGTGAAATATCCACACATACATTGAAAATAAGAAATCCAAATGCAGGATAATATCTCAAAAATTAGATGTGATAGACAAAATCTTATGGTTATTGCGGATTCTTCACCCAAGAATTAACAAGAAACAATTGTAAAATCGGGGGCACTAAAATGTCTCCTGGCCTGTGGAATGAATGAAATATGTGACATTTCAAAAATTATTTGGGAGGGGTTCAGGATAGACCCTTCTGAAATGGAAAAAAGTTTCAAGTACCTATCTCCTGAAATAAAAATGAAGATAATGAGAAATGACGTGGAAAAAGAGAATGGTTTCTCTTGGAATACCTCGAAACACTGCAGATATTCTTAATTCATCGAACGCCAAGCTCGCCTCGATACACTGTTTAATTTTTCCAAGCTTCCATCTTCGAGAACAGAATCGCTCTCCCGTGACTAGATACGTCGACTGCAATAATTGCAATTTATTGTTTCATTCGGAAAAGGACCGCCCGACAAAAGATTCCTTGAAGCAAGGGTCGCTCGAATCGTTAGAAAATATTGCGAAGCCCGAGATAAACGAGGAATCCTGCTGTGTACGAAGACGACTTTGACAAAAACGAGATCTGTGATACATCTACGAAAATCGAGACCGTTTGGAGAAAATACACGTTTCGATATAGGGTTTGACTGCTTTTGTTCTCCTTCAGTTGAATTGAATTTGTTCCATACTTCACGGACATAGTGTATATTTGGTTTAATACACCAAATATATCATAAAGATATAATTATTGTGAAGGGAATGGACACAAAGCTGTCAATTTTTTTATATCTATAGAAAAGAGACATATCTTTCCGTAATAAGAGCTAGGTTGGAATTTAGTTTTTATAATTTAAAAAAATGGTACGAAGATTCGAGCTGTATTTTAGGAATAACAGCGGAATCCCTCATCTATAGGGTGATACGATTCAAAATGGATATAATGGCAACACCGTATATTGTTTTTGACATTTCTTATGTCATTTGTGCTCTGTAGGTTAATTTTTAAATCGAAACCCGAAAATTAAAAAATCAATTCAATCAGTATTAACACTATAGCGTAGCCATTTCCTTTCCAACCCAACATATTCACCCTTTTGTCCCTTATTGAATCCAACCCTTCGGCCGCTAATATACAAACACACTCTGAGAAATGAGTTTCTACCGTGGTTTCGGGTTGTGGCGATAACTATACGATAAGAGGTATCCGTTTTCCGACGGAAAGGTGAAAAGAATATTTTTAGGCGACGTTTATTGTCATTGCATTGACCTTTAGCACTACATCAAAACGAAATCTCCCCCCTTCACGCTAACGTGTAAATGGGGCATAATGCTAGGTAGACGATCAGATTTGGTCGTTCGCTTTTCTTAGGGGGTGGGGGAACAAAGGAATGACTATGGCGTGATTGTCCCAAATTGCCGGTATACGTGTTATTAATTCTAATTTTATGTACTTTATATGCACCTTGTTCTTCGATCGAATTCGTATGCAAAGTGGTTCGAAAAATCGAATTTGCCTCGTTTCAAGTTTGACGCCTATTTTCAGGCCTATCTGGTCTAAATTTTGACAGATGCTTGCCACTATTACTTTATCCTTTTTGACGGTTATATGTGCTACACAAACAAAGAAACAATCGCAATTTTGCAAGAAAAGCTTTCTGGCCGTGTTATTTCTCGAGGAGGTGATCACAGTTGGCCACCAAGATCTTGTGATTTAACACCCTTAGACTTTTTTCTGGGGGCCACGTATCTAATATATGAGGTCCATGCCAATGCTCCACAATCGATTCATGACCTAAAAGATGAAATTCGTGAAGTTATCGAGTACATACTGACGAAAATGTGCGAATTGGTCAAGGAAAATTTCATGAAAAGGAAATGGTTTCTTAAACCGTAGCTGTAGCGGCTATTTGTCTGAAAATATACTATTCCTCAATATCCAAATGAAACCCCTCATTGGAAAATCCTTTTAATTGCAAATTAGCATATAAAAATTCTAAATTATTCTTCTAAATTTTGTCAGAAATTCTGAAATAATATTGTAAGGGCGAAATTATCATCGACAAAAAGATTTTATCTCCTTTGTAGCTGAAGTGGCTCATCAAGTAAAACACAACGATAAAAAATTCTCCTTTCATAATTGGGTGAACAAAGTCTATAGCAAATTATCAAGTCGAAAGCGTGTCAAAAAGACTTTTATGGAAAAGCACTTGCTTTGCCTAAACGTGGTAGATTTGAATTAAATTCTTAATTAACGGCATGAACATTTTCAGAAAAATTACTTTCTCTCAGAATAAATTAGCTGAGTCGAACGACAAGAGCTTGCCTGGGACGAATATTCTGATGTTTTAGTTTATTCGCGTTAGGTATTTTATTTCGAACAGACATTTCAGGAAAAAATTGATAGCGCCAAAACACCATGATATTTTTACAGCTGATAATTTTCCATGAATTAAATCATATGTAGTTTACATACATTTTAATGTTTCAATCTTTTTTTTCATTTCATTTTTTGCTTTTTCGTTGCCTAGAGTGAGCTCAAAAAACCTTTTTAATTTTATGTAAGATTTGTTACTTTTTTTAGATCCCCTAAGTTTACTATTTTCAAAAATTAAGGCAAAGTACTGAATGTTGCTACAGAAATATTAGGTAATTTAATTTCGATATCCTTGTTAAATTTTCACTGATTCTGGTCAAGAAATTAACTTAAAATTTCCCGTAACTCATTATTTCATTAATTCCTCTAACCCTATGGTTTTTCTTCAATAATCCAGATATCGATATGAATGAAACAACAAATCATTCACAAAAGATGGGGGTTGAAAATGTAATAAGAAAAATCATTCAGATTCTTGATTTGTTTACTGGATATTATTCGTTAAAATCGATATCTAGATATGATGAAAATTAAAGCATCAGGAACATGTCAAGAAATCATCGAAATTGTTAAAAAAAAACTCATAAGTTATTCAAGATCGAATTCAGGAGAATTTTTTCCGTTCGTTAATTTTCGCAGTCCAGTGTAGTTTGAGGCGATGATAACTTCCAATAAAACTCTAATTCTCCAATTATTTCTGAATCAAATCCTCTGAAACTGGGATAAAGTAGATGATACTTTGAGTGCTCCAATTATCCTCGATTCTAAGCAGCAATAGTCCAGGAAAACAAACGATATTGATTCAGTATATCCAGAAATAAACTATTGTTTTGTGGTAAATTGAAACTTCATTCTGCTCCACTGAGCAAACCAGAAACCAATACACACGACTGGAAATTCAGGAGGCTGTAGGAAAACAGCATTTTATTTATAGCTGATGAATAACATCATTTTCATTTTTCATATTCGGGAAAATGAGCTGTAAACTTCATATCTCGTGAGGTTTGAATAGTGGGATATAACCCAATATAACAAAATATGCATAACTCTGAAACTACTAGGAGCAGATCATTAAGTCGAAATATATTTTCCCGACTGTCATCACTATCTTTAGTTTTATCGTAGGTAACTGTACATGTTGTCCAAAAGTCGATGCTCACTGAAAACATCTCGATAAATATAGGACTTAAAGAATAAATCTTCAAGGACCCCAGTTCTTTTTTTTTCGGAATAATTATTTATCACAAAGCAGATCATAGATATTTTGAAAATTACTGTTTGAAATATGTTTTTGTTCGATTTATTCAAACAATTCTGAAACTTTTTATTCAGTAATTTTCATGGTTTAATGGTGAAGCAGTTAATTGCATGAAATACAATTTTTTTCAATTAAATATACAACTTTCCACTGAAAGAACGTGCCGAGAGTGGTTTCAACGCTTCAAGAACGGCGATTTTGACGTCGAAGACCAGTATGGCGGTGGAGGAGAGTAGGTTTTCGATATTTGGAGGCATCACTTGATCAAGACTCGTGTCAAACGCAACAAGAATTGGCAAGATCATTCGGAGTGACACAACAAGCCATTTCAAAACGCCTGAGAGTCATGGGAATGATTCAGATCCAAGAAAATTGGGTGCCGTACAAGTTGAAGCCGAGAGATGTTGAACAGCGTTTGTTTGCTTGTGAACAGCTGCTAGCATGGCAAAGACGGAAGGGATTTCTGCATCGCATTGTGACTGGAGATGAAAAATGTGTTCATTACGATAATCCCAAGCGCAGAAAAACATGGAGATATCCCGGCTATGCTTCTACGTCGACGGCTAAACCGAATATTCACGGTTCCAAGGTCATGCTCAGTATTTGGTGGGACCAGCTCGGCATAGCGTATTATGAGTTGTTAAAACCGAATGAAACGATCAAACATTGCATGCTCGGGCTATCTTTTGTTTCGTTCAATAGCACAGGGTCTGGCTGACCAACACTTCCGGTCTTATGAAGAAATTGGAAAAAAATGGCGGAAACAAAGTTGAACGCCTATGTACAAGTGCATAAAATAAATTGAAACTGAAAAGCTTCCATGAAAATTCCATATACACATGAATGACAGACACAACTCTGCATGTCGTTACCATAGTTATCTCATCATTGACGTTAATTGGGCGTTCGGTGCATAGAGACATGACAGAATTTAATTGACTCTTTAATATTTTTGTGCAAAAAATACCCCTGCTCTTTGTTTGCCGCGCATTGTGGAGAAGTGACTCTTTACGACTCAAAATGCGTGCTGGAAGAGGGTTGAAAACATGACCATTTTAAATACGCTCTATTAGTGATGACGTCACACACCACCATTTTAGTTTTCCTGTCAGTGTTCGGAATTCAAACAAACAAATTGTCATTCAAATTAGTACGTTGTCGTTGAAGAAATTGGCTTATTTTGATAAATAAGATTATTTAAGGAACGATTTTACTGTTAATTGATAGATAGAAGGCACGAGATTAATGCCAGTAAGTTCTAACTTGAAGTTCAACTAATAAACACGGCTTTTTACAAAATCTGGGGAATGATACAGGATTCAAACTTACTGGTATTAACCTCGTTCCTTCTGTCTATCAATTAATACTGAAATCGTTCCTCAAATACTCCTATTTATGAAAATAAGCCAATTTATTCAAAGACACCGTACTAATTTGAATGACAATTTATTTGTTTGGATTCCGAACACTGACAGGAGAACCAAAAATGGTGGTGTGTGACGTCACACTAATAGAGCGTATTGTATGGTGCTCATTGGAAACCCCTATACAAAAATTATTCATCCATTAATATACGCACAACTTTCCTGGAGAGATATTTCAAGTAGTAACCTCGATTATTTCGATTGTTTTGAAGTAATTCTAATTCTAACTGAATGAGCACTTCTGAAACACTTTCGAGAAAACATGTTTCACCCGAGCTAAACCTGGGTGTATTAATTGCTATCGCGTGCTCAAGCAGTGTGCTTCTAGTAGTTGTTATAAATAGAAATCTACAGTCTATGATAATTCCGCAGATATTCAGGGAAAATGATGGAAAGTTATTCTAACAATATCCCGAAGAAAAATTGTAAGTTCGGATGCCGGAGATAATTGTTACACATTATTTCGGTCAAGTAGGCACAGCAAATATACACCGTCTCCGTAAAGTATGCAACAAATTAATTTTTAGCTAAACAGACCATTTTAGAAATAATCCTGAAACACGTCGATTTTTTATTTTAATTTACCGTATTTTAAAATAATGATCTGATATACAGGGTGAATTACTTTCGAGTAATGACGTCACCGTCATTTTTTTTGAATGGAATACCCCATTTTGTCTCAATTTTCGGATGACTCTAGCTGAGCTGATTCCAAAAACGTGTCACATGTTGATTCCAATTGGTACAGGGTGGACAAAAATACAATAGTTTTGTGTGTGCTCACAAAGTAACACGTAACATTCTTTATTAGTTAAATTAACAATATTATCAGAAATACATTATTGTCTTGCGGCAATTGGTTTGAATGTAACACCCTGTAGTTTGTTACATTTTTAGATTAATGAAAATGAGCTGTTTCCAAACATGTTAGGTATTTGTGATCTAGCAGATATGTCAGAAATTATTTCTTATCAATTTAAAAAAAAAAGAACATGGTCGTCTAGTTTTTTGTGAAACGTCATTATTTGCTTATTGCCGCTAAACAATAAGTATTTTTGATAATATTGTTAATTTAACTAATAAAGAATGTTAAGCGTTACTTTGTGATCACACACAAAACTATTTTAGTTTTGTCCACCCTGTACCAATTGGAATCAACATGTGAAACATTTTTGGAATCAGCTTAGCTAGAGTAATCCGAAAATTGAGACAAAATGGGGGTGTTTCATTAAAAAAAAAATGACTGTGACGTCATTACTCGAAAGTAATTCACCCTGTATATTAGATCATTATTTTAAAATACGGTAAATTAAAATAAAAAATCGACGTGTTTCAGGATTATTTCTTAAAATGGTCTGTTCAGCTAAAAATGTATGTGTTCCGTACTTTACGAACACAGTGTATATTCATTTGCATATGTTTTACACTCTTTCTAAATGCATGCAAAAGATTCTTGGAGGTGATACTTAGACGAAATCTAAGGGGTGTCTTATTTTCAGATAAGAAAATTTTACAGAAATACAAATTCAATTTGAAATCTTTTTGTATCTTGACTTTCTCTCCTAAAATTCTGAGTTCGATCCAAAAAAAATCAATAAAAGTACTGACATGCGTCTGTTGTGTTCTTGGAGGCTAATCATGTGTAGTAAGATCTGTTGGGAGATATTGGCAGTGATTTTCGATCATCTGCTAGAAATTTCTGTTATTTTGAAATTGGGCATCAAGCTTAAGAGTATTATTTTATACCTACACCCAAAATATCAAGAATTTTATTTTTTTTCTCCATATTCTTCTCGAGTTTCTCTGGTTCTGATGACGCGATCAATATGAAGTTTTTAGGTTGTTGCGTTATTTACGACCGGACTGGAACCACAGAATACTAACTGTCATTATGACGAAATGATAGAGCAATTCTTCTTCTTCAACCATGACAGTGGCTTCCAATTCAGAAAACTACCGTTCAAAAAAATGGCACCAAACTTCTTAGACCTCACGGAGTATTGAAAAAGCCAGAATACTTGAATAACCCATTTCAACATACTCAAAACATTGCCTAACAAAAATACATACAAGAGAACATATCCCGGACATTTCAGTTGCAGACAATGTTAACGAAACGTTACAGAATTATAATGCAAATTGCCCCTAATCAAAATTCCTTTAACGTCACAGTGGATATCGATTGATTGATTAGTTTCAGCATTCTCAAGATGGTTTCAGTATCCTTATATTCTGCAACTGGACACTTTTACGTACCAAGAAGGTGAATGTGCTCATTATGATATTTTTGGACCGATTTCTGTTTATGATTTTCGATTAATAACGTACCAATACATAATTCTTAATTTGTCGCGCCTATATGAAATCTTAATTTATGTTGCATAATTAGTTTGAAATGTCGAGTTCCTTTGATTTTTTGCATATATTAACGATTATAAATAACCTAATATACGCTATTCGAATATGGAACTGAGTATTTTGATGAATAACTACCAAATGTTGAATATAAACTTCTTGAGCAAGATTTTCAAGTATCTAGCTAGATGATTCATATAAAGGTGACTTTATTACAGGTTATGATATTATATTATATCCGGCCGAAAGAAAAGATTCTAGTACGAGATGTAACATACAGTATTGGCAACGATACGTCTTTATATTTTAAATATCAATTGTCAAAAACAGAGATGAAATCACTTTAGTTGAATAAAAATTGATGCAGTCATTCGAACTCCCTTTCCAACATCGCTTTGAGGAAAGGGAGAACATGTAGGTGTGTTTGAAATGATTCTGTCCAGGTTGTCTGAATTCTTAGTTAGTATTTTGTAGAAAACGACTGTTATGTGCCTATTCTCATATTTTTATTTTGCGAGGTTTCCACGGTGACGTCATAATCGTTTTAGGATATAGAGTCCTTATTGATACCGTCAAATGTTTATTTTCTCAAGAATATTTTTTGTAAATTCGTTATCTTCTAGAATCTCAATTTTATCATAATCTCACAAAGTTCCATTCGCCTGATACAATCTTCTTAGTAAATTTCTTGGGTAGTTTCAAAATATTTACAAGGTGTTCCTTTTGTACCTTCAATTGAAGGTACAAACGAAAAAGATATATTCCTCGGATGGTTTTAAAAAAAATTCCTATAAATATGGGTCCGCAAACGCTTTGTTTTCGAGATATAGTGTGTTCAAGTTTTTTGTTTTTTTCAATTTTTTTTCTCGTAGCACCTTCTCTTCACAAGATTAAAATTAAATTTGGTATATATTCAAATTTTAAGTTTTCATCATGTGATATTCTAATTTTGAACAGTAACCGCTTTTTTTACCCAAAACTTTTTTTGGTGGACCACTGGTAGTTTGGAAAAAATAATGTAAAAAGACACTTTGGTCCAGTAAGTACTACACTTTTTATTTTCTTGTTGTTTTATCGTATCTTCTACTGATTTCGAGAAAAAAGTTTCAAAAAATTCTCGAGTAATCCTTAGGAAATTCCAAATTATTCCAGTTAATAAGCTCTGATGAATAAATGAATTATAAATTTTGGTACTCAGTTACCCAATTTCTAGCAAGATTGATAAACATTCGATAAACATATATAATTTTCATATTAAAAAACTACAAGAAACACCTTGTATCTCGAAAACAAATCGTTTGCGGGCTCATGTTTATAGAACCTTTTTTTCTTAAAATTATCCAAGGAATCTCTCTTTTTCCTTTATAACTCTTGATTTGGACTCTAAGGTTCGAAAAAACAATTTCTTGAGAAATTCAAGTGCTGAATATGGGCTCATTTGCTTCTGCAAAAGGGAAATACATTTCTCCAATTCTGTGGTTATTCCGTTCATTCTTCCACATCTTGTAGAACAAAATCGTGCGAGAATATATCAGAAACGCACAGTTTTCATGGTTATATTTTATTATTCTATGTTGGTACTCCGAACTTTCCGCCACGGCTTTATCTGTCAATTTATCAATTTGCCTTAAAGAAATCAGTTCTGCCAACCAACATTTTTCAATGCAAAAATCACTAAATTATATTTATTGAAATATTTCATTAATTTCAATGAAAATGCAATGAATTAGAGAAAATAATGTATAATACTCGTACAGAAGGCTCATTCTACCACTCGTTCATTCCAAAACTCGCCACTTCGTGGCTCGTTTTTGAATTTTGAACTCGTGGAAGAATACCAATGCCTTCTGCACTTGTATTATAAATAACTATTCAATTCCTCTCAACTGCTAAAAAAAAATGAATTATAGGTAATTCAATTTATACTATTTATCACTTTCTATCGCCTCAAAAAATATCCAAAGGTCAACTTTTGGAGAACAAAATACATTTTCAGGTTAAGTTGTGTTATGTTACAAAAACTACAAACTTTTCTCCAAACTCCATAGTTGCTTCAACAAAATAAGATGCTGAGTTGACTCATGATTGGATGTATTGCAGTATTATACCGAGACATTTTAAATAATTTATGACTTGATTAGGTTATCAGGCTAACTGAATAGTTGTGAATTTAGAGAAAATAGCTGTGTACCCTACCCGGTTTTCATTACCTTTATCGTCCAAATATGGAAATGAGGGGTAGTCTGCAGGACCGTAACCAACATCTCAAGCCCAAAATAAATTCAGTCGGAATCAATATAACTAAATTTATTACTACTGCCACTATAAAAACCTACCCTTGGAATCTGCCCCTGTCGAAACAAGTCGTAAATAATAAATGAAGGCAGTAAACCCAAAACTGCGAATAAACCAAGTTAAAGTTCCGAATTGGAATTAAATGAATATGTTCTATAAAATAAAACCGATAAGATAAAAAGTCTTCTGGGAAAATGTTCACCTAATTGTGTAACACTAGAACACAGGCTGGCACAACATACAATAAAAGAAACCAATCAAAATTTGTGATTTTCCCCTTCTTTACTCGTGGGGGTTGAATATAAAAGATTATATTTACATATTTTTTTCAATTTTTCTTATCGCCTTAAAATCAATTGATAAGTTTAACCAATAAATTCAGCTGTTAGTCACTGTTAGTATATATATCTTCTCATGTAATCTCATCTAAATTCAATCATTACTATCAAATTCATATCAAATATTATGTTGAACATTTCTAAATTTTTTATTATAATAGAATATATCTACGAAAAATTAGATAGTTCAATCAAAATGCTGAATCGCAGCAATAAGGCCAATTTGGGTTATTAGTTGGAGGGGTGATAAGAGTCTTTGCTGAGTGATAACACTGGTATGCTCACTTACTGTTGAAAAACGTTAAAGTGACGACTTTCGAAGGGATTCTGTAATGTAGGTTTTCGGGTAACAATAATAATATAATATATAATGACAGTTTTTGTATTTCCATACTGAGTTAAATTTCAAATCCAGAGACTTATTGGGATTGGACCGAAAAGTTAAAAACTGTTGCTATCAAAACAAAATTTGATTTCATATTATATTGTATAATTGAACTTCTATGTCGTCCTTGTTTTTCAGAATGCAATGTGTGGTATAGAAATTATTATTTGTGTTTAACGCCGTTTTAACAACGATGTTGCCATCTTCATGAACTGAAGATAACAAAAAATAATCTTGAGCTACTAAGAATCTTTTGCAAATAATCACCCTGTATAAGTTTTTATCACAAAATTATAATTTCATGCTACATTCATCTTTGAATTGTAGAGATCTCGGACTGCACCTGTAGATATAAACACACCGAAATAAGCGATGTTTACTTTTAGCTGTCAATTCCCATTAGAACAGTGGAAACCTTTTTGAATTCGTGATTCGGATTTTTTTGTTCTATACGTTACCGTAAATCATGTGTTGAATCTCATTTTATATTCAGTTGCTTGAATTGTAGTACAAATTATCATTTTGGCTTATTATTTATTTTCAATTATCTAAAATTTTTCCTGAAAATTAATCCTTGACAGTTTCGTAATCATGAATTCTTGAAAATTTCATTTTAGAATAAATATCATGTGTTACCAACCGATGGTATTTTATCAAATGAGAGAAAATATTGTTTTTATTGAAGTTTTGGGTTGGTTGGGGTAAATTGGAAGAAATTTCTCGAAATATTCCAAAGGTGACAACAGACATATTAAACTTACATCTGAAGAAGAACCAAATGATTCGATATCAATTGTAACATCAATAAATAAATTTTTCCTACCACAAACAAAGTCAAAACTGAAGTCTCAGACGAAACAAATCGTTAGCAAAAGCCCAAAATGAACCGAAAACCACAGGTAACCCCAAAATATAAAAATCCCAAAAAAAAAAAAAATTCATGATTCATATCATGAAAAGTTAGTGATATGGACTAGGGAGAATAACATTCAAAATAACAAGTAGGATTTTTTTTGTTACCTAGCAACCTTCAAAACAACAAATTTTGATCGAGATATTTCGTAAAATTTTTCATTCTAGAACAGGAATTATGATGTAGGTATTATGAATAATTCTTCAAATTTGATCCTTTGGTTTTCGATCCTATGAAATTAATAGATCAGATTCTCAAGCTTGAAAAATAATGCTGTACACCCAATTTTTTAGAATAGTTTTCATAGTTTCCAATAAAAAGACCTATCTCGACAATTTTTGTTTATCGAGTCCAAAATCGTATAAAACATACGTCTCAGTTTTCCTCGAAAACTTTGAGGGCTTTTAAAGAAGAAAATATAAAAATCAAATTTTTGAAAATGTATTTCTCGAAAAATCTACGACGTACATTAATAAAGATTGCAGCATGTATATGTTCCGATGATACTAAATACTAAATCTGCCAAAATCCTAGCCTTGGCAGTTTTTGAGGTACGAATTTTTCAAATATTTCACCCGGATTTTCTAACGAAAATCAAAATCGATTTCATATTCTGGAGCGCCATATTCGGCATCTAATTTGTTTGTCATACTTGTTGAGTTATTCTTCGCAATAATAATTTTCGTGGGCTCTTCACATTTCAGGCGTAAAGTGTCCCAAAAGATTTCATAGGTATAATTATCGAAATATTAAAAAAAGTACCAATTAGTTTAGAACCAATTCTACTATCCTAAACTCACTCCCCATAGCGCAAAATTGAAGCCAACCACGAAACAAACAACGGTAACAAAACACGAAAGCCACAGGTAACCCCAAAAAACCACCCCATTCAAAAACGGAAAGCGCCAAAATAAAAAACATTGAATTAGAAAAAAACAAACATTTCTAAACACACAACGCATACATAGAGCCACAACAACAAACAACATAAAATTACCGTATATATGAGAACAGAAGAGAGTCTCTACAACGAACTAGACGTCCTGTGCAGTGTGTGGACCTTCGGTTGGACCTCCGGTTGGACCTCTCGCCGGCCAGATACGAACCCGCTCAACACGTCAATACCTTACGAACGGACGCCGAAAGTACGGGACGCAGCCACACGGACACATAGCAGGAGGAGAGCACCGAAGAGACGAGACGTGAAAGGTGTCACTAAATCACTGAGATGCCATCGCAAGTGACGCTCTCTCGGTTTGTTGGAGCAGCTGAATCAAGCGGAGGGAACGGCATGCGAACGGCAGACCGGGCTCAGGTAATCCTGCGACTGGCCTTGCGGCTCGGTGGCGGCGCCTCCCGCAAGATCAATATCGTAGTACCAGACCCCCCCGTCGTCGAGGCAAGGGGGCGCCACCGGCGGGCCGAGATGGCGATTAGGTGTTTCGCTATCCGAGAGAGAGGCGATTTTTCCGAGAGGGTGGTGTATGTGTGTGTGTAGGTTATGGGCGCGCGAGAATTTCGACATGGGCGTGTCGGTGTTGTTGGCGCGCGCTAGGTGTTCCGTAAAAGATCGAGGGGTACCGCCGATTGGCGGATGCGCCGGGTTCGTTTTGAACTTGAGCATTATCGTCTATTATAATCCTGCAAATTGAACGAAGCCTTCTGCGTTTCCGTTTTGATACCCTTCTTCGTGACGTCTTGGCTGAATTTCTCTGATTATCTCAGATAACTGGGACTGATGCGGTATGTCCTTCCCCAGTCCCTTGAGAACTTTTCTGGACATAATTTTCGGCTGATTTATTACAATGTTGAAAAATATTTAGGTCTTCGATACGCTCTATTAGTGAAGTCGTCACACACCGCCATTTTAGTTTTCCTGTCATTGTTCGGAATCCAAACAAACAAATTGTCATTCAAATTAGTACGTTGTCGTTGAAGAAATTGGCTTATTTTGATAAATAAGATTATTCAAAGAACGATTTTACTCTTAATTGATAGACAGAATGCACGAGATTAATGCCAGTAAGTTCGAACTTGAAGTTCAACTAATAAACCCGGCTTTTTACAAAACCTGGGGATGATACAGGATGCAAACTTACTGGTATCAACCTCGTTCCTTCTGTCTATCAATTAATACTGAAATCGTTCCCAAATACTCTTATTTATGAAAATAAGCCAATTCCTTCAACGACACCGTACTAATTTGAATGACAATTTATTTGTTTGGATTCCGAACACTGACAGGGGAACCAAAAATAGCGGTGTGTGACGTCACACTAATAGAGCGTATTGTGGGAGAAATCGCGAATTCTGCTAGCTTAACGTTAAGCTGGCAGAACGGAGCAGACCAGCAAGAATCTACAAGCTCAAAATTTTCAGGAAATGTTCCGATCTCGAATGCCGCGATTAAATTCATTAAAAAATTGGTACATAGGCATACAACTTTGCTTTCGTCGTTTTTTCCGAAATTCAAGGATTTACTGTAAAAAACTGGTTATATTTTTGATTTTTATGATTCAAAGTATTGTCCATCGCTGGCCACTATTTTCTCCCATCTTCCGGGTAGCCTACGAATCCCGCGTTGAAAAACTGGTCATCTTCTGAAGCGATCCACGAATCATTCCAATTTTTTACTTCTTCATAAAACCGGAAGTGCTGGTCAGCCAGACACTGTGCCGTTCATCGAAACAAGTGACAGTCCGAAGGAGCAACTACTGGAGAATACGGTGGGTGGGGTAGGACTTCCCATTTCAAAGTTTCCAAGTATTTCTTAACCACTTCCGCAACATGGTGTCGAGCATTGTCATGCTGTGAAATCACTATATCATGTCTCCCGTTGTATTGCGGCCGTTTGTCTTTCAATGCTCGGCTCAAACGCATTGTTTGCGTTCGATAACGGTCCCCTGTGATTCTTTCAGTCGGTTTTTACAACTCATAATACACTAAGCGGAGCTGGTCCCACCAAATACTGAGCATTACCTTGGAACCGTGAATATTCGGTTTGGCCGTCGATGTGGAAGCATGACCGGGATATCCCCATGATTATGGGGATATCCCCATGATTATGGGGATTATCGTAATGAACCTATTTTTCGTCTTCAGTCACAATTCGATGCAGAAATTCCGTCTTTGCCTTGCAAGCAGCTGTTCACAAGCAAACAAACACCGTTAAACACCTCTCGGCTTCAACTAATACGGCACCCAATTTCCTTGTTTCTGAATCATTCCCATGACTTTCAGGCGTTTAGAAATGGTTGACAATTCTTGTTGCGTTTGACACGAGTCTTGATCAAGTGATGCTTCCAATTCTGCGTCTTTGAAAACCTTCTCCCTTCCACCGCCATACTGGTCTTCGACGTCAAAATCACCGTTCTTGAAGCGTTAGAACCACTCTCGGCACGTTCTTTCACTAATAGTGGCCTCACCATAGGTTTTTGAGAGCACCTCAGCCGCAGATTTCTTCATATTAAAGCAGACAGTTTGGCTCGTAAGCTGACATGTCTAATCGAGAATAACTTCATGATGCAGACACAAATCTATTATTTCGATGGCGTTATGTTTACAACAACCTAAGCTTGTTATATTATAACATCTACAATCTATTTATTTCAACTACCACTTAGCCATCTATTGCAAAACGGCGGAAGCAGAGTTGCACACCTAATAAAATCATATCATCGTGAATATGGTCGTTCGAAATTTAGTTTTTCTGTTAATGTCGAAACTGCAGAATCGATGGATTTAAAGGATTCAGTCCTTGATGGAAATTCATATAGATTTAATAAAAACCAATATGAATATAAACACATCATTTCCACAGTTTTTTGTCAATTCAACAATTGTTTCGTCGTCTTAGCAGCTTGGTTACATTGCAAACAATTTACAATGTAACCAACTCTTGAAGAATCTGCTAAGACGGCGAAACAATTGTTGGATTCACGAAAAATTTGTGAAAATTAAAAGTATTCATATTTATTTTTATTGATAAAAAGAATAGATCGAGACGAAAATTTGCATTTAGATCATCAAAATCATAAAAACTTCAAGGACATTGAAACATACTGGAAAGAAATACCTGATATTTCCGTGATTACAGGTTCGTCCATTATCAATAACTCTCATTACATGGGATGAAAAAAGAAGTCCTACATACAGGGTGTTCTGATTTGTTTCCGACAAACTGAAATGGGTGATAGATCACATCACTTTAAGCAAAAAAGTTCCTATGAACATGGGTCCGGAAATGCTTCGATTCCGAGATACAGGGTGTTAAAGTTGAAAAAATAATTCGCGTTTTCTTTAATATGTTTTGACTGCTTCGAAATCCTTTCTTGAAATTATTCCTATTCAAATATTAAATTTAAATTCATTTTGAAAATTTCTAAGGCGAAATGCATGCGGATTTTCTATTGCCCACTAATAAGTAGAAGTGGTATGCTATGTAATTGTTGTTTTTGAGTGTTCTGAATATTCTGTTTCCTGAAATATTGCGTTGTTGGGATGCTTTACGAATACTGCGTTTTTATTTTCTTCGAAGGTCTGTAAAATCCTATTTCTCTGTAGATGATTTCTTCTTTGTATGCTTCGTTCGGGCCTTTGGTAACCAATATCATTTTCCTGTATTTGTTGATAAGCTATTAACTTAGTTAACTATAATTATAATTAATGACATCTGAACCTAACACACTTCAAATCTGTCATTGTGTATAGCCATTTTGAATCTATTGCCGCAACAATTGTTGAATGTAAAACAATCAATCATTCGAAGATGTCATTTGTGCATTCAACAGAACGGTGGACATTTCGAACACCTTCTTTAAAAATTATTATGTTATTTTGTTTTGTTCTAAATTGTTACTTCTAAAAAATATTTAATTTAAAATTATTACAAATTTGTTTCTACATCTTTTAGAGATTACAAAAATATGGATTTGGCTTTAAATGCGTTTTTCTCTGAAACGGTTGCCCCTAGCAACTTAAATGAGTTATACCTTTTTCAACTAGAAAAGTCAGGGGAATCGATTTTTTAGTCCAGAATGACGTACAGGGTAGCACAGAAAAGTTGCTACGGTTTAAAGGGGACGAAATGATTGCCAGTGGCGCCCTCTAGAAAATACAACCAAATCGACCACAAATTTGAATTTCTCACCTCAAATAACCCTATGTACCAACTTTCATGCAATTATTTGGAATCAGTCGAAAGATATTTAAGAAAACGCGAATTATTTTTTCAACTTTAACACCCTGTATCTCGGAAACGAAGCATGTTCATAGGAACTTTTTTGCTTAAAATGATGTGATCCATCACCCGTTTCAGTTTGTCGGAAACAAATCAGAACAACCTGTATATTATCCACAAACACGAAACCATAATTGAAAATGATTTCTTTCATTACTTCCCAAGTACATATCTCCATTTTCCAAAAGATCCAGACGTCGAAAGCAATAAGTTAAGGTTCATACAACGTTGATTTCAAACCGCTCATTATCCATCATAAAAATAAAGAAGAAATGAGAAACTATAAGCGAGCCTTTTCTGTTCCAAGAACGGCAAATCAACGTGAAGAAAAACCTCACTTTATTATCGGTTACAAACAGAAATGGTAAGCTCACAGTTGAAGGAGGTGGTAGGCAATAGAGCAAAGGTGCTTGTACATAATCTTTTCTCCCTTAACGAGCTCATTGCACGCAACTCGCACAGAAAAAACTTCACGAATCGGGGAAAGTGAATTTAGAATAATTGTTCCCCGAGCTTATATACGTTCACGAATGGAACAATTTATTTATCGCTTTCGCCTTGTTATTTTTTCTGGGTTTTCGTTGGACAATTAACTGGAAAGCTTATTATTTGGGCAATCACGTGTTACGTCAAATAAATTTTAATATGAAGTGGTCAGAGGTCTCAGATTTATGATAGATAACGAACGTCAAATAAAACCGAGGTCAAAGAAACAGGTAAAAGAAAAACCAACGGGTCGTTTTTCTATATTTCTAGATGAATTTTTCGTTTAGGGTGAATTAAAAAAAAATCTATTATTTTTGCATGAAAAACAAGGCTTTAATTACCATAGTTAGAATGATCCGATTAAGGTAAAATATGCGCCGTGTTGTTCGATAACTTGTTGCCATTTTGAAGGTAATATCAATATGCCTCTCTCATAGAAGCTCTCGTCCCTATTGGCAAAAATTGAAAAAGTCGATTTTCACAAGCCTTTGTTGAAGTGAATGTTTCATCAGCAAAATTGTTCTTCATGGACATAAGAACCTCCCAATCAAGCTTCTCGCGAGTTACTTTCGATGTGTATGGCCTGGTGTTGTCTTGATGGAACACAATTCCTCTCCTATTGGCAAAAGCTGGCCGCTTCTGGGCGATTTTTTTCTTGAGACGGACCTATTGACAGTACTGTTCCAAGTTGTGCCGTAGGGGATCATCTCATAGTAGATAATTCTCTGCCAAACTAACCAAATACAGAGCAAAATCTTCCTGGGCGTCAATCCTAGCTTGACCATCGTTTTCGCCAGCTCACCGCGTTTCGACCACGATCGTTTTCGCTTGACGTTGTCGTAACCATACGATGTTATATATTTTTTATACGATGTTATATATTTTTTAAATCAGGAAAAATTGAGCTTTCAAAAAATAGCACAGAATCCTAGTGTTCCCATTCAAAAAAACATAACTTTGGGTCATAGCTTAGTAATTAAAAACCCTTTTGAAAAGACGAACGCCAATGGATTCTACGTAAAAACGTGCCTGTATGATGTTTTAATCTCAGAGCTCTATCATCAGTATTAGCGGAGATATAAATGTTTTTCGATATCGCAATTTTTCCAATTTTCGCTTATAACTCGAAAACAAAAGAAGGTGGCCAAAAATGAATACTACCCTTGTTAGTTTCTCAGAAAAAGAAACCGAGAAGGGGGTATGAGATTTTGTCTATCTCCTCTGGTTTAAAAGTTGTAGTGCTAAAACATCGAAATTTGCCCACCCTGTACACCCAATATTCAAAAACAGAACAATCTTGTTTCAATTTGTCGGCATTTGCCCTCCAAATTTTTTCCTTTTCATTAGTATCATGATACAATCTGTGATTTAGAATTTAGATCATATTGAATTTTCTGCTCACGCACTGAATATATTAATTTTTCGAAATCCATTACCAACGAAAATTACGTCTTCCAGAACTGAGCGTAACTGTCTGCTAATTCACATTATCCGTTCAGACACGTTCATACAGACTCCGCCCATACGACATCAGACAAAATATTCTCTCGGGGAATACTGAACGGAACGGATGGCGAATGACACGATCGGTGACGGACAATGTGAATGACTTCATATGAAACGCATCAAATGTTATTTGTCGTAAACGATCCGCTTGGTGTCTGAAACGATACGTGTCGGTTAATATGAATCGACCTCAAGAAAAAATGTGTTTTTACTTGTTAGGCCAGGGACTTATTGAGTGAAGTATTAATATAAATTTTGCGCTCTTGTTAAATAAACCGATCAGGAGTTCTAATCAAGTTCGAATTATCAATAAGCTAAGCTTCACTCTTGTCTCTGATAGTTCAGTGAGATGTTTTCAGATATGTGCATGTGACACTTCAACGACAAATATGAATCATGCCGTTTTTTCAGATTTTCAACCTTTCATTGTGTTTGTCAAATAATCTAATGTAATTCCACTCTTGATTGAATTCATCTCATAAGTCCCTTTTATTTCATAACTCAACTGAGTTGCTATAAGGAAACACCACTCGTCCTGCGGAGGTTTTCAAGCTCTCTTGTTCGTTCCGTTTCGTAATGAAATAAATCGATAGACTTATCGCTAAATTCAATCACTTGTGGTATTACTACCGAAAATTAGGCCAGAAAAATTTCGAATTGATATGAACGTTTGCTGCTCTGATAATTTCGCGCTTACGAATTTATTTTTGTATGAAGTTTGCCGATAATTATTCAACGAGCGGTAATGTAGGTCATAACTCACGCAGATGAAGTAATTCATCAAGTGAGTTATGACCATTACCGCAAGTTGAATACTATACTTTATCTACGACTATATCAATAAATACTAAGAAAAAAATACAGATTTAGAATATAAATAGAAGGAACAGGAAATGAACATATGTGCTCGATCCCGAGTACAAGAGAGATGGAATCTTGGTGTCACCAAACACAATCGAATTAGCTTCGGCTAGCTCGAATCCAGTACAAAGTACAGACATAGAACTCCATTTAAAAAGCTTAACAGTTGCCTATAAAAATGCATTAAAATATACCAAAAAACATTCCCTGTAAACGATGACTTGATGATCTTAGTGCTACACCAATCTTGAAAATGTTTTCAAACTCCTTTATAGTTTTTTCGAGCAAGTAATTCTGTATGGAAACATTAGCTGTTTGTTTTTTGGAAATGTATACCTATATAATATTTCATCTTCACTATCTGAATTAATAGTTTTCAGCAAAACATTCACAATAATTAGATACCTATCAACTTAATTTGAAAACGTCAAAAGTGACATTCCCTCGGACAATCCTCCCCTCAATAACAATAATGGAATGTTCCCTTTCGGCCAATCGAATAGAAGCAAAGAAGTATAGAAGCACAGATCCATATTTTCCGATTTATTATAGTTAGTTATAGTAGTGAGTTATTATAACTCACGCTGTTTGTTAATAGATACTATTAATTGCTCAAAAGCAGTTGAATAATGAATATATAATTCAATAGGAGTAGATAAAATGAGTTAACCAAAAATTCGGCTACTCTGAGAAAAGTGTTTATTTGATATAATCGAAAATGCATTATAGTTAATAAATCAGTCATTGGATATATGGACAAACAAATATTAGTTTCATGGAAATAAATAATTTATTTGAAATTCCACCAATAATCATCATTTATTATTACACTTCATATATTTACGCATAACTTATATTAATAATACTGAAGAAATATCCATTTGAAGGAAATTAATATAGTTGAGGTTAATATATCATTGAGTAATAATTAATAAACCTTATTTATTTGTAATATGTATCCATGCTGAATAAAAATAATTTTTCAAATCAGTAATAGTTTACGTATTTCTTAGATAATTATTTTGGTTGTTTGTATCATCCGATTGTTATAGGGTCTGAGAAGAACCGTTTGCCAAACTAGATAATTTTTTAGAGTTCATATTGAAGGTATCCTGGTTTGAAACCTAGTCATTTTGATTGCATCTGTTTACTCTAACCACTGTTCTGCCAACATCACTATAATAACTAAGCAGGTTCAAACATTCTAAACCCAAAATTCAGTACAGATGTGCTAAGCTGCGTTCAATGAGCCCATAGTAACACAGATTTTATGTTTAAAAAGGAAATTCAAATCAAAGGAAAAGTTCAGAAACATATCCTTCAGGGAGATGCGCTTCTCTTTGAGGGATGTGTCCTTAAACTTTTCCACATATTGGATCGCTAGAATTATGTTAGTTAAATTATTGAATTCTTGTGAGAGTTTATTCAAAAATAGCAAATGTTCGTTAACTACCAGTTGAAAATTTGTTGACACTGAATTTATGTTATTTGTGGAGATAACGTAAGTTCATATAAATTATTTATCACCGAAATATATTAAATATTATCAAATACCTTGTAAACAAATATTTTATTCTCTATTAATGAACTTTTTTGAAAGCATAATTTAACTATTGATGAATATATCAAATATGAATCTGCTGTAATAATTGTGAATACATAACCTTCAAATAAGTGCTTTATTAATAAAAAAATATGAATTTCTCTCATTGTAAGTTTCACAAGCGGAAAATAATCAAATTCTCAAAGAATATCTTTCGGAGAACAGAATGATTTATTTCGAATTGTTTTCAAATATTTGCTGAGAAGGTCAAAGAAAGATCGATTTCATCCAAAAATAGACGAATTTGAATATCATTCTTCCACGATTTGGTATCGATAAATGATGGTATATATCGAAAGGAGAAACATCGAAGCTTTCACGCATGCATTTATTATATTTATACCCCTTTTTTGCTCCTAAATAAAACTGTTCCAAAAAAGCGAAGAATAATTGTGTTGAAGTATCACGTCATTCTATATTTTCGGATGACTGAATGTATACTGAAAAAATGTAGATAAGACAAAAATTAAAAATTGCCTATGAATGTAAGAAGAGTCTTTACTATAAATAAGGTGCGCACAAAGTTCCTGCTTTTTTCATGAAAATGCAACTTTATTGTGAAAAAATGGTTACAAATGAATCAGACATATTCACTCAACAAAAAGTATATGACGCCAAAACAAAATCACTAAATAGTTTGTTTAACATATGTCTAAGCTTGGTTCATGACGTTTTGGATATGTCAAAATCTGCTGGAGCCATCTATTGACAAACGGCGAGAACTTAGTCGCGCACCTAAAAGCTTCTTGTCAGTGTTTTCTTATTTTACTAGAAGATTTTCTTCACGAAAACATAAGAAGCTTTTTTTCTTATAGGCACCCTCTTCTCACCGATAAAAATGTGATATACGGTGTTCAGCCAACTTCGTGAATGAAGCCATAAATTACGTGGAACCAAAACCATATTAAATAATAAGCTCCCTTTCTATGAAAGCCTGTTCAAATAGCGATAATGGAAGAATTCGTTTACAGATCGTTCCAGGAGACACTTCAATTTAATCTGGCAAGCTCTAACTACAGGGGGCAATCAATTACTTGGGTTGACCTTCATTAAAGCATGTGAAATTGAAATACTGCAAGTGCCAGATAAAGATCCCACCCTCTACGAAATGAAAAACGATTTCTTCTTGTAATTAGGCACGCACAGCAATCCTGAACAGTGCTAGAACTACAACCAACAATAAAATTTCGTCCCTATTTCCATTGGTGCGATAGAAAAGTGGGTCGGGCTCTAAAGAAGTCATAGAATTGTTAATTTTTGCAATTTCGCCATTGACCAACCTATCATGAAAATGTCAAGTAACAGGATCGAAATTGAAGATTCGTCATCAGGGAGTCGAACCTTATCGTTTGAGACCACCCCTAGGTCAAAATTCGAAAAATACAAACACCGTGAGCGCTCTGTTTGGGAAACGAGCGACAAAAAAACTGTGGGCGTGGCCTGTTAAAAAAACTGAAATATTTGGATACAAAGTTATGAGTGGTTATATAAAATATAATATCATATAATATACTAAATCCCTTGTTAAAATTTTATATATATATTTGTCGCATTATTGATAAATTATCCCCTACTACCAATTGATTGGTTTCCTTTCCCAAGAAGTGAAACTAATGCAGAAAATATGGATAACGTTATTTTAAATCGTCCAATTTTAAACAGAGCATAGTTGAAGTCATCCCACATGACGTCAATCGAAACAATCATTGATTTGATTAAATTATAACGATTGTGTTCTTCTCCATTTAAACATCATTAGCGTTTTACGTTTGACCCAGAACTAAACATCACCAAGAATATCAAGAATTTTCAATCAACCAAAAATCAATGAAAATGCATGTTAATAGCGAGCGCATCATTTCATTGCACTAGTCATTATTAGGTTTATTTATACATAGATAAGCAAGTGAAGATTGAATTATTCTTAATAAATGCCACCATTTAAGTTTACCATTTCTTAACAAAAAGATTGTATAAATGCTCAATAACGTATCAAATATCCCAATCATACAAAATTCAGACCACAAATGTGAAAAATATCATTAAGCGCATCCGCCAATTCGCTTAAACATTTTAATTCAATAAACTGTTGAGATTTTTGCCACAAGTGACATATTCTTCAGTATATTACCATAATATATGGAATCGTCACTGTTTTATGCTTAATAAATTCAAAAAGATGTTCAGACCTTTCGTTTAGAATATTTCAAAAGATAATCAGTTGACAATAAGCTGCAATGAATCATTTTCACACATCTAATTCAACGATCATAATAAACAATAAATAATTTATTCAGTCAATTCCTTCCAATTCCTTGAAAATTACATTGCCTTTCTTCTTCTGTATTTCGACATAAACAATCCAAATTTTAGACCTAACTAAAACTGAAACACTTTCCTGTGATAGTTTTTGAAGAATCGAATCGTTTCAAATGATGGGAACAAGTAATGAATATAGTTTGTTTCTCATCAGAACCTAACTATTCATTAATTATCAACCAGAAATAAGCAAAAAATCAGAAAAAAAATGATTTCAGGCCACTACCTATAATTTCTTGAATTGGACTGATGTGTTCTTAATATTCAATGATGTAATTCATGGTCAATCATATAAATAATGGATCCAACTCATTTGCATACTCAAATTTTGAAGATTTTCCTAGACCCTTATTCATCTACAAAAAAAGTTCCACCAATAATTTCATATTCATAAAACACCTTTCAATTCATGCCTTCTTATGATTTTTTTCTCCAATTCAAGTGACACAATAAGCCTCCTAATTTTAAACCCCCCATACCAAGAATAGGTTCATGTTTAGTACACGGAGAGCATTAGTGAAAAGAGATAGAAAAGCAACAAAACATTACTGCAGGTTGTTATGAAAGCACAATCATAACCATAACAAATAACTTACCATTCATTATTGGAAGTTTGATGATTCCAATCCATTTTAGTTGTGAATATTTCCAACGAAGAACTATATTTATGAACGGAGCACAATACATTTAACAAATAAAACTTGACACAAAGAACAAACAACCAAAATTGGGAAAATACAAAAAAGGTAAACTTAACCTACAAATCATTACAATCAGGATATACAATTTGATTCTACAAGTTCATGAATTGAAGTTCAATTCAGGAATTGAATTACAGAAAATAGTGGTATTATTTGCATCATAGACCAGATTTACCAAGAAAATAACCAAAGAATAAAAAAATAATTCGGCATCATAGAAATAACCAGGATAGATTAACGAAACGTTTCACCTATCACGGATTCCTGTATGAAATAACTCACATTATAATCTCACGAACTGAAAAACATATCTTCTTTGAAAAAAGGATAATATGTTCTCGAGAAAGCCCTCAAAACCAACAAGCTATTTCAACTCCAGCAATTTTTAAAGGACACTGTTACGCCATCTTTTTTTACCCGATTGTCAAACGGAAAGCATTAACGCATGCGTTCACTTTCTGTGATTGTTATCGTATAGGTGAGGGGTGTACACAAGCAACTTGGGGTTGAATTATCGAGCATTGTGTAATTCGCTACGCTTTAACGATAAATAGCAGAACTAAGTAGGAATAAATTATTTCGCTAATTATTTAGATGCTTTGTGATAACTTTTGCTATGGAAATAGATTTGGGTTTGGAAGTTTGGTATGGGTACCTTTTTTGAATCGTAGATGGCAAAGACGCTCCTAGCCTTAAATTTTGGGGGGGTTGCCGTTATGGGCTTCAAGTTTTAGATGTGACCATTTCGTACATTGTCTGCTTGAAACGCATATAAATGTTTGGAGGTTCCATTTAGGGGGGGGGGGTCATGACCCCATTGACCTCCCCCCTGGGACCGCGCTTGGTAGATGGTCCCGTAAGAATATCAGCTTTTTCTTTTCTTTATGATGACGTTGAGTATGCGCAACAATAAAATTCCAGAGATCCCCATATCTTACCCACTTCTTGTCCAATTTTGATGAAATTTGGTATGGATATTAGGATTGGGTCCTAAATGATTCGCTAGGAATGTAAGATCTTTTGTATACATCCCATCAATGATTGATTCGGGTATAGATAATTGAGCCGTGTCATAAATAATTTCAAAAGATTTTCAGCTTTTCTGGTTTCCGATTCACGGTTTATAAGTCCAATTTCGATGAAATTTTCTTGAGTATTCGAGTTATCTATTGCCATTCAGAGTTAACATAACATGATATCACAATTTCTATTGCAAATCCACTGGACCACTGGTAAAAATGATCTAGTACTAAACTTTTTGGTTTCTTGTAGTTTTGTTGTATCTGCTACCGATTTCGAGAAAAAAATTTTTCTCGAAATACGGAGGAAAATCCTAATATCCACTCAGTAAGCTATGATGAAAGAAAAATTATTAGTTTGATGCTTATTCTTCCGATTTGTAGCAATTATTCAAAATGATTCGATAAACTCGTTTAATTTTCACAAAAAAAAAAATTAGGACATCATGAAATAACTCATTTGTGGGACCATATCAATAGGACTTTTTTTTAATTATACGAAGAATCTCTTAGTTTCGTTTGTGCCTACCTCCAATTCAGGAACACCCTGTGTATGGGGATTCGTGTTGGTTCATCAATCGAAGAGAATTTCAACGCCTTTGAATAAAGTGTTTTTTAATAGCGACGGACGAGGTGTTTAAGGCAGGATTCACACTTTTTAATACTGCCTGGAAATTGATTCCTAAGTAATTTTGTCCAATACAGGGTGATTCACCGGGATGGCCTATAAGACGTTTATGGAAAACTAGTTATCGAGGAAGAACCTTAAATGAGAAAAAACCGCAATTCCTCACTATGTGGAGTAGTCTGTGACCAGAAAACACAGAAAGAAACTAAAATTCGATGTTTCAATAACTAAATCTGACATTTCAAGAATTGTAATGAATTATTGGTAATTGAAATCACGAGTTTTGATGAATTTGAGTTGGCCATGTTCATGATCTTCTTATGAACACCCTGTACATTTTTTGGTGCAAATCGCAAACAGCCTTATAATACTTCATTTCTGCAGAATCTAAAAAAATAAAAAATTTTCGAAAAAAGCTTTTTTTGCCTAAAAATTTTAAAAAAATGTTAGTCCTCATCGCCATCTTTTTTTTTTCATAAGAATCTCATTAACTCATGAACCGTTGAGTTTGTACCCAAGGTATGGCATATTGCCGAAATTGTCATAAAAAAATCTGTCTAATGATGCAATAATATACTCGGTGTGTCATTTGAAATCAGGAAGTAGTAGTCTGTTTCCGGTACAACCGGAAGTTGTAGTGATCTGAAAATATTTTAGAGAGAAAGATCAGTGTCACAAACCTCAATATGCAAATATTCAGCTCAAAATTGTGATTAGTTTTCTATAAACGTCTAATAGGCCATCCCGGTGAATCACCCTGTATTGGGGTATTTTCACTAGTAATACCACTAGAGATCAAATTATTTCCGGAAATTTTTTCGAGCTCATGAATATTTTGAAAATTAAAAATAATTTTATAAAAATATTCATGAGCAAGAAAAAATTTCCGGATTTAATTTGAACTCGTGTGGTCTTCGGTAAGAAAATTCCACACCAAATGTGTTTATTTCCAACAACATCTATTTTCGTCTTCATCAAGTACTCTAAATCAAGAACAAGCAACTTCCAATCAACCTGCCATAGTATATAATAATTGCGTTTTTAATAAAAATATTAATCATAATGGTCCAAAGAATTTAGAAAACATCTAACCTTGTAGTTGAAATGAATCAGAATTATCATGTGAACAAATAAAAATTAGATTGTCAAAATAGTACCTATATTGTGCAACAAGTGGGGAAAGTCTAACTTTTCTCGCGAGTGTGGATGTTTGTGGCACGAGCCTGAAAGGCGAGTGCCGCAAACACACGAGCTAGAAAAGTACTTTCTCCACTTGGTGCACACTATACTTTTCCTACAACTGCACAAATTTCAATAATTCAAGTAATGGACTTCATTCAAATCAAAATGGCGTTCGTTAACAGTATGTGCTAATTCATTGCATTTTCATAGAAACGACTTTCATTGGTCTACCAAGCAAGGTGTGGGCAAAGTGCCGTGAGAAATAATATTTCTCACAGTAAGGGCAATACCTACATAGTTTTGAAATTGAGTGAGCTATGAAGAATACGCTACTTTTCATAGCAGTTGAAGGAAAAAAAATATTCTGTCATTATAAACATCAAAAAAATTTCCGGTATAATTCGCTGTTGGGTACCCATGAGGAAAAAAATTCCACTAAAATTCATCCGTTGCGATGGTGATCTATCAGAAAAACACGTTCTGATTGGTTAAACATTAAATGTGTGGAATTTTCATATGAATTGGATTTTCACCAAATAATCAAATATTAAGTAGTATCGAAGTTTTCTCTTGTACAATTGTTATCAGCTAAATGAAACTCTGAAAAACGTTTACGCTTTATTAGATTCGACAGATTCAGCATTTTCTCCGAACACAGTTCAACCAGTTGGGAACTCAGCCAAGTCCATCGTTAAAAATGAACACTCCTTTCTTCCTTGCGACTGCTTATAGACACAGAGTGTAAAGCCTTTCCTATCGCTTCAGTTTCCTCAGAATTCTCCGCCACCAAAGCCTTGAACTTGGCCACCCTGCGTTTCCTGGCTTCCTGTTTCTCAGCGAGATCTGCCATTTCGTCTTCAATATCATGAAGGCGATTCTTGGTCTGTCTGGCTCTCAGTAATGCTGCCGATTCTTTGTCCGCCTCGAATTCCAGTGGTTTCCATTTGGTCAAATCGTTATTTCTCTTCTCTTCCGCCATTTTCATTTCGCGTTTGATCGAGACCTGTTCGTCCAGCGCTCTGCGAGAAGTGTCGTTTATTCCAACGCTGTCTAGGATCTTGTCGGATCTGTTGATCATTCTACGTGATTGCAGATTGCTGTAGACAGAATCCATCTCGACGTCGTCGGCCGCAGCTATTTTCTTTCTGTTGGCCCTGATGCGGTTGAGAAGAGAGGAAGTCTGAAAAGTTTAAGAAATTAGGTGAATGATGATGAAAGTTCAGAAGAAATGAAGCCGTAGTAGCTAACGTCACAGAAAAACTGTAAGGGTGACATTTGCTTCAAATAACTTCTGATTGGTCGAGGCTAAGATGTCCAGATATACCTATTGGTGTGGCCACTAACTCTTGAAAAACTTTGAGATAAAACTGGTGACTTTTAAAGGACCAGCTATAAGATGTCGAATAATGCAAGTGTGGCCACTGATTAGGTTTTTGTATAGTGATTCTCGTTCTAGTGATTGGACTGTGTCTTTGTTTCAACAGAACTTCAATAATATCCAATAAGTTGAAACACTAGTATTTTCAGACATATAATATCTAATAGATATCAGAGATATAATAATTTAAATCTACTAAAGATATCTTAGTCATGACTACTGACAACTATATCAAACCTTCAGTGTAACCTATCCAATGGGCTATGGTTTATTTGTTGTTACAAGTCTCCCCAGCAGCTGATCAGATCATAGAATGCTGTTACTAATCTATGAGCGTTCATTTAAATTCGTGATCAAGAGAGCTGTGGAGAAATTAGAGTGGAACTTCTGTGATTACAAGTAGCGCTCAGCTTGTACCATATTACTAACATTTGTTTACATACTTCTAATTGACCATATTCACCGTCGCCATGTTGTTGTGCGACAATACCAACTACCCTGTGTTCCCAACGAAGAAATATTGAGTTTACTAGAAAAATTCCACAATATAAAGTTTATGAGTGAAGTTTATGTGTACCTTTTCTGGCTGCTACGCCAGATAGGCTTGTTTGGGACAATATTTTGCAAAAATTTCACCTTTTGGAAATAAAAACATTAGTGAAAGGTGGTTTTCTGAACAAATTAATTGTGGCCGAGTGTATAAATGAAGTATTCGCTCCATTTTTGGAAATAGTCAGTGGAAGAATAGTCTCTATGGCTGATAGTATTTTTGATATTAGCGGTATTTTTCTAGTTAACTCAATATTTCTCCGTTGGGAACACTGGGTAGTTGGTATTGTCGCATAACAATATGGCGACGGTGAATATGGTCAATTTGGGATCTATATGGTACAAGCTAAGCGCTTCTTGCAATCACAGAAAATCAACTCTAATTTCTCCACAACACTCTTGACCATGAATTTAAATACAATAACGATATTTTATTTTGCTCCCATACGGAGTGAAGAGAAAAGTTCCATCTTTTGGGATGGAAAACTTTTCTGGCCTCCGAGTTCAACATTTCTGATGGTAAAATGCAGACCGCTCTGAATAACTTCTCATGTATGTTTGTTGGTATGTCAGTCTGTATAGATAAATCCTGGTAATAGCTCTAACTTCTACAATTCTTATCGGATTTATTAAATTTGGTAAGGAGTTTCAGTTTAGGCCGCAAATGGTTCCACGCAAATATCAGCTTTTACCAGATATAGGGTACCTACCCATTGAGCATTTGTAAAAGGGAAATTGCCAGAGTTTTCATCATGCGTTTTAATGGTCTCAATTCCATAAAATTCAGAATGGAGTATTCAAGTTGGGTCCTCAATCGTCCCAAAAAAAAAGTCAACTATTCCAATGTGCAATGAACTTCTTAATATCACGCGTTCTACTAGCCCAATTTTTATAAAATTAGGATATTTGGCTTAAATCCTTAATGTTTCCATATAATTATTCATTGGCATAGGTAGTGAAAATTACATATATTGGTATGCTAGCTATAGCTGCCTATTGTGTTGCCTTGTATTCCATAGGGTCTTCTTACTGAAACCACATATGAGCGACTGGTTTCTGTCGTTTTTGATATTTCCCACCAAGTGCTACTCATTCCAACACATTTCCATCGTACTGATAATTGCTCAAAATCACAGAGATAACAGTTCACAAAAGAGCGTCTGTCTAGAGATAGATCGGCATAGAAAATCGAACCCAACCTATCATAATTCATTTTCAATGGCGTATTGGATTATTGTCCATTTAAATATAATATGAAACTCTGATTTGGACCTCCATAGGAGATCCGTCGTTTTAAGTTAGGGATGTCAATTCACATTTCACTGTCGCTAATGGATAATCTATGGACTTCCATAAAATATCCACTTTTGAATATTCTCTGTACGAGGATATTACCATCTCAAATGGACTCGAAACAGATATCTATAGGATATTCTGTGCTATCTGGGAGAGAGAACTTTAGTAGTTAGTTTTATGTCGAGATAACATTTCTTAGTTTAAAATCCCATTCTCGGGTTCCTCAAACATGCAATCGGAGATAGCAGTTTGACTAAGATGTCTAAAAACCAGGTGTATGAACTGATTAGCTTTTGTTTTGCCAATTTTGAGAATATTAGTTAAGCTTCGTTATGTCAACTGTAGGTAGCGCTATCAACAAATTAAGATTCTTGTTATTTATTATTTACGAGTTTTGTGCCATTATATACCTATATGTATATCTTTTATTATAGTTATGATCTATGGAAGTAATTCTTGTAATTGAAATACCAATAAACTCTCTCTAATCTCTATTACAAATATTTGAATTCATTCCAGTAAACGTTTCGTGTTTTGTTTCACGACATTGCACGATCATACTCGGTTACACGTCGCTTTTGATTGGTCAGTATCGGGTTTTAATTAATGTATCCAATCAAAATCAACGGAAATGACAAGTATGACATTGCGGCGCCGCCACGAACTAAAACTAATATTTTCAATTTGGTCGAATGTCATTGCATTCAAAATTTGACGAGTGCATTCACCATGTTTTTAGACATCTTAAGTTTGACATCTACAGTGGATCCAAAGACGAACATAAGTAAACCATAGAAATAATGTTATCGCGACGCTAAGTGTTTTAACGGAGCAATAAATGAGATAGGAAATTTCTGTTCCGTCGGAACTCGTGAAATATGTGAAATCGTAAAATTTGTCTCAAATTGCCGACGATAATTCCGACTCACCTCTTCGTCTATATCATTCTGAGCATCGTCCATTGCTTTCTGTGCCAACAGTCCCCCACGTGTGTCGAATACATTCGACTCTGTTATGTGTTTTTCCGCCCGTCTACGTGATGTGGCTAGATCTTCATCCTCGAACGCCTTGGCGTGTCTCTCTAGCAGATCTGCATGGGCGGATGGGAGTCTGGGAGGTGTAGAGGACACCCTTGGGGAGTATTTCCTGTCGATGCTGTCCAACGCAGATTTGTAGTAGCTTTCGCCGATGTTGTAGTTGGCATCGTAAAGTTTCGTACGAGGTCTGGTCAGATATCTGTTCTTGGACATGTTTCTGTGAAACAAATATAGACGTTTATACAATGGACTAGTTTAGTGATGTTGATAATACTATATTTGATACGATAGAATTAAAATATAAAGCAAAACTGATAAATCAGTGAAAAAATTTTGAAAATCCATCAATAAATGACTGAGAAATAGATTATTTAAATTTACGTATTTTAGCGCCGAACGTCTTTGGTCTGTGACGTCACGGCTCTTGCCTGTGATCGCTACACCATAAATTACATTTAAATACTTAGCCGCGCCAAGGCTCTTGCGCCGTTAGTAGTTGTACAGTGTAGTTTTAACTCGAGTTTTATTTTTTGTCACCATAATGGAAGAAGGCTTCGTGAAAGGACAAAGTGACAATTTGCCTAAAATAGATATATTCGCAATGATGGAGTTTTTTCTTCAAATCCATCTTATGTCAGTGCAGAAATAAAAGGAGTTAAACTTTTCAAGTAAGTATCTACTTTTGAGTTGGCTACATCATGGTTCAACTTATAACGATGATTTATTTAAAAAACGTTTCATAAACAGTTTGTAGTTGAGTACTGGTTGTTGAAGTCTATCAATGGCAAAACATATTTATGTGAGGAGTTAAAAGTAAAAAGAGAAAAAAGTAAGTTATATGTATGTATATAGTAAGTTATTTCAGCCATCGTGTAACGAACAAAACACGACACGAACGGCACGAGTGATTGTACACCAATGCATTCGTAAGCACTTTGCGAATACCAGTCGTCTAGTGTGTGACGTCACGACACTTATACGTACTATGAAATTATTCTTTCACGCGCAACTTTAAAGTCCCATAACTTTTTCATTTCTAGAGATATTTAAATAATTCTTCCACATTTTTATTTCATTTTACTTAAATTTTTAGAATTAATCCTTAACAAAAAAATGAAAACTAGTCCATTCTGGAAAAAGTACCTCTCACCGTTGGTTAGAGCATCGTACTAGTGATTCTGAGGTTGCGGGTTCAAGCCCCGTTCGAGGAAGTACTTTTTCCAGAATTAAGAATTTGTCTTCAAACCGTGATGTTTTTTCTTATTTTAGTAGATATTGAAAATAATGAATTACATATACATGGTGCGCCATAATTAGCTCCAACATTTCAAAAAGTCATGGAGGGAAGGGAAGGGAAGGGAAGGGAAGATTCAGAGGGGTGGGGTAGATGTCATTCCGAGTGTTCCCATAATGATGATGCCGTTCCGACAGATTTTCTGGTCTACCGATCTACCGATTTTCACTTAAGTCTACAGATTTTTGTTCAACTGGAAACAATCAAGATATATTCTCTTGAATGCTGAATCAACATGTTTTTATTCTTTTTGTTTCCAGGTTTCAATTTTTTGCTTCAATATGAAGAAATCTGCGGCTGAAGCTCATTTGATGCTCTCAAATACCTATGGTGAAGCCGCTATTAGTGAAAAAACGTGCAGAGAGTGGTTTCAACGCTTCCAGAACAGTGATTTTGATGTCGAAGACCAGCATGGCGTTGGAAGAGAGAAGGTTTTCTAAGATGCAGAATTGGAGGCATTACTTGATCAAGACTCGTGCCAAATGCAACAAGAATTGGCAGGATCATTGGCAGTGACGCAACAAATCATTTCAAAACGCCTGAAAGTCATGAGAATGATTCAGAAACAAGAAAATTGGGTGCCGTACGAGTTGAAGCCGAGAAATGTTGAACGGCGTTTGTTTGCTTGTGAACAGCTTGCAAGGCAACGACGGAAGGGATTTCGACATTGCATTTTTACTGGAGACAAAAATGGGTTCATTACGATAATCCCAAGCGGTTTCAAGATCATGCTCAGTATTTGGTGGGACCTTCTCGACACGTAGTGTATTATAAGTTGTTGAACTCGAATGAAACAATCACAAGCGATCGTTATCGAACGCAATTAAAGCGTTTGAGCCGAGCATTGAAAGATAAACTGCCGCAATCAACGAGAGACAAGATAAAGTGATTTTACAGTATGACAATGCTCGACCCCATGTTGCGAAAGTGGTCAAAACATACTTGGGAACGTTGAAATGGAAAGTCCTACCCTGCCGTATTCTCCAGTAGTTGCTCCTTCGGACTGTCACTTGTTTCGATGTGTCTGGCTGACCAGCACTTCCGGTCATATGAAGGAGTAAAAAATTGGATCAATTCGTAGATCGCTTAAAAAGATGAACAGTTTTTTCAACGCGGGATTTGTACGCTGCCCGAAAGATGGGAGAAAGTAGTGGCCAGCGATGGACAATACTTTGAATCATAAATGTATAACCACTAACCAGTTTTTTACAATAAGGCCTCAAATTTCGGAAAAAACGGCGGAAAACGCCTATGTTGTTTTCAGTATCAATGAAAAACGGTAAAAAACTTTTCAAAGCCAACTACGATTTTACAATACTTCATGTATTTTCATAAGAATATATTATATACCTCACCCTGGATTTATAAACTTGATTTTAACGTTGCCTTTGAACTTAACGAGCTTTCTGACGTTGTGATTGGCCATTCGCAGCACAGAATATAATATCCCTATTAATCAGTCTGCGAACGTAAATGTCAAGTTTATCCAGAGTTAGGCACTCTTATTCATATTCAATTTCAGTTTAAATATTCATTATCAATTAGTGCAGCAGTTGAGGCAACCTATTTTCATCAGTAATAAGATCGAATACCTTGAATACATCAAAAAATTATTTATATTATGATGATGAGGGAAACAAGATGATGAAGGAGAATAAAATATTTTATTTTGGTTGCAAAATGGCGAATGCTCCCTTAAATTACTGGGTCTAGGCAGTTGATACTTATTTGTATTGCCTAGAGGGTCCAAGTAAAAGACTTGGTCTACATCAGAAATAGGTAATAACAAATAAACACGATAAAATATCAATGATAAGCATTTTTCACAAACAATTGACTTGACAGACTAGCAAAATTTTGTTACTTACACTTGATTCACGCTAAGATCAATTCATGTTTGAATGCGTCAAAGAAAAGAAATGCAATTTTATGTTTCAAAATTGCAATTGGCTTAGTCAGTAAACAAATTCGCTATTTTTGGGACCTTTCCAATGTAGAAGTTATTGAAAGAATTACTTGGGTATTACCAACTATGCTATTTTTATATACTGTGGGGGCACTGATGATGCATCCTTCGCGTTTTCCTTAAATGACTACTGAATTAATATTATTATGAGAGATAAGAGTAAAGAGAAATCGTTTTCAAGTGAAGTTTTGAGATTTTCCAAAATACTTATATGTGATGAAAAATGTCACAGAAAGATATGTTTCATTCAACCCCCTTTGGAGTAACGCCTCTGAATCAAATATGAAAGTTCTAAAAATTACATGATTTTTTCATGGAAAATCAGCTACTCTATTGAATTTCATGAAAGTTACCCGAAATACAAAAAAATATTTTTTTAGTCCTCCTCTAGATTTGAAAATTTTGAAGCAGGGTACAAAAACCTCAAATATATCCTTATGAAATTTTGTTCTTTTAATAACTGGACTGTAGTCTGTTCTCTTTTTTGATTAAATATATTCTGTGTTTTTCAAACTAATCATTATTTATAATTTTTTTGGTTAGGTTAGGTTAGGTTAGGAACTGCAAAATTTATTTGCAGGAAGGGTGAAAAAATGCTAAGATACAAGGACAGAATTTTCGTTTGATTTCAAATTCATGACTCGGCAGTCGGCATTAATTCTGTGAGAAATTTGTGAATTCCAATAAAAAGATCAAAATGAATACATTTGAATGCAGCATGTTCTTTTCCAATGATTTGGTGAAGATATACAGGGTGTTAGTGAATAAGTGCGACAAACGTCAGGGTCTGCATGAAAAAAAAAGTCAGTGTGCTATATAACTTATGTTCGAGAATGCTTCATATAAAATAACTCTCATACATTTTTATGGAAAAGAATCTCAACAATACATTATCAATAATAATAAATATTGAACAAATAAAAAATACTCATTAAGATGTCTTATTTCTTTTGCAAAAAAACAGGAAAATCAAACAAGGAATTAAAAAATGATTTTCAGTTTGAAATCAGATTAAAAAAAAATCATTACCCATATGCGCGCCAATTTCTCAATTGCATATCAATAAATGCGCAATAGCTACCTCTTGAAACCTACCAAATTTCATTAAAATACCTCGACCGGTTTCAGAACAACAAATAAATATGAAGTGTCTGTTTTTAAGAAAAACTTCAACACCCCGTATCTCGGAATACGAAGACTTTGCGAACAGAATTTATTTTGCATTAGTTTTTCATGATTTCTTCGATTGTTCGAAAACAGTGGTACGCTTATTTCTATGTTGTTATTTGCAGGTTTTTTGCGTAATGAAAGAATTAAGAAAAAACCAGAAAGCCTAACACTTGGTTGTGAAATAACGGTTTTGTAATTTCCTGATTATAAACATAAAAGATTGGGTGAATAACTAGTCAGTTGAGGTAGGAATTTGATACTTATTTGATTTCCTATTAGAACTATATAGGTAGTGCATTTTAGTAACATTGCATAAGAAAATTATTCAAGAAGTTGATACGAAACATTCAAAGAATAATCTTTCAAAATTAGCTAAATTAGCACCCATTGTTTTTTCTATCTTCATAATATTTCTTAAATGTTCATAAATAAATTACTATTTGAACATTATTTGTACAACAATAAAATAATTACACACAATCAGTTTACAACTATAAATATATAGTGTGCCCTCATTACTCTCTAACACACTATGCCCAATGTAGGTATAACACGGATAAATATTAAGCCAAAAACAACAAGAAACAGACAAAATACCAATACATACAAATTAAACTATCCTTCTGAAATTCAAAATGAACCAATACGATTTTCCCAAACTTCCAAGACGAACAGCAACCTTGAGTATATTTTCAAACGAAAAAATAACAAAACAGAAACAAATATCCGCAGATTATGCTTGCACGAGAAGTACACGAGAATCAATCTATAATTAGCGTACAGTATAATCGTAGAAATAATTGCTGAATCCTAAATCAGAAAATCAAAGCTCCAATTGGATAGGTATGGCTTCATTCAGAATTAAGATTTAAAAGTAAAACAGAAATAGAGTAGTCGCATAACCGACTCGGTTATTTGACACAGATTCCCAGATGCTAGTCCGCCGATAGAATGAAAATAGAAAACAATCTTTTGCCAGCAGAAAACCATGTACGCTTTAACGTTAATAATGAATACATTCGTACAAAATCTAAAAGAAACTTCTGAAAAGGGGTTAAGGCTTTAGAGGTGTTAATTTCATTCATACCTTATCGTTATCTATACCTAATCAAACCTTGGCACTATCTGCACTAGAAAACACTGAGAAGAACTACCTACACCTCCTGCTACAAATTCGGTTTTCCCCCACCCCTACTTTTATTTCTATTTTTAATTCCATTTTTCTTCGACACAACCGACTTTTTCTACCAATAATACACATCCAGTTAATGTATAAAAAGATCTGTCGACAATAGATTCGCAACATGAGCATTGTTACCAAACTGTATTTATAGGTCAGTTCAGTTAGAAAAATGACGAAAATGCTGGTGATGGCAATTCTATTTCACGCTTAAAATTATTGCCATTCAACACCCAAGAATGTTTTGAAAAATCGGTTTTTTTGAGCGTTCGTTCCTTGAGCTGGACGCTGAATTATTTCGTCACGATCTATGTAATTTTCGAATTTTAATGACAAATACGTGCTCAAATTCAATTCTGTTCGCCCGAAATTAAATTACGCAGGTATTTAGGTACCTCCCCTTTTATTGTATTATAATAATAATAACGATACATCAATGGAAAATTTGCCTAGTTGCGGTTGTCGTGCTAAATTCATTTTCTCTGTTTCAGTATCTTAATGAGTTCATTACAGTACCAAAAACAGTGATGTAATGAAATCATTAAATACAGCATTGTTTTCAGTTATATTTTTCGTTTTGTGGTTGTCTACATTGACCTCCGATCCTATAAAATTTCAACACACTTCATAATTGTCAATATAATATAATTTGGATATAGTGAATTGATTTGCAACTTAATTCGCAATTTCTCTTGATTCTGATGGGTGTTAAATCGATTTCGTCAGACAAAATTCACGAATTAAATGCGTAACTATAAATTATTTCTAAATTCGAAACGTACGATCCAAATTCAAATTCCGTAATCTGTCAACTTTCGTAACAGTCACACCAACTGCCAAAATACAATACTAATGTCACTAGGATGTATAATCTGAATTTCTCATTGAAGTTCGACAATATTCCACAAAACATGACTGAAATAGAGAAAATATCGCTATTACTCGTTGCAGAAGGCAATTCCAACATTCATGCCTTCGAAAACTCGCTCCTTCGTCGTCGAATTTCGCATTCGTGCTGGAATAGGAGCCCATTCTGAAACTTGTTTTAGAATATACCAAGTATAGACAGACTTGAAGTCGCGTTGTATGAGTCCAATCAGGTTCCACTATAGATGACGTTAGAAAAATGAGATTTCATACTACAAAAACATTTCTGAAAGTTTTGTGATTAGTTGACTCAGTTCAGGTTGAGCGCGCGTCAAAGATGGACACTAGCAAGTAGAAAATACGTTATATTCTACAGTTTTCCTTCGATAAAGGTGATAATGCAAGCCAGATGCTGAAAATGTAAATAGTGTTAATGGTCCTGATACTGATACAACCAATCACGAGCAAACTTGGTTTCGTCGATCGGGTTCGCACTGGAAGGACAATTGTCAAAAATGTCGACATTGTCGAGTCCAACCCTCATGTCTCATCTGTTTCGATTGCCCAAGAGCTAGAGATAGCACAAAAAACCGTTCGGAACTATTTTCATAAGTCACAAGAAGGAGCTCGATGTTTGGGTACCTCACGAGTTAACTCAAAAAACCTCATGGACCGAATTTCCATCTGCGAATCGCAGCTGAATTGCAACAAAATAGACCCATTTTTGAAGTGGTTGGTGACTGGTGATGAAAAGTGTATCACTTACGACAACGTCAAGCGAAAACGGTAGTGGTCGAAACCCGGTGAGCCGAAGGAAAGGATGGCTTAACTAAAATTGACGGCAAGGAAGATTCTGCTATGTGATTGGCAGGAAATTATTCACTATGGGCTGCTCCCTTACGGTACAACTCGAAACTGTCAACAATTGGACTGTCTGAAGTAAGCAATCCCACAGAAACCGCCAGCTTTGGCTAATAGGATAGAAATTATGTTCCATCAGGACAACACCAGGACACACACATCGATGATGACTAGCCAGAAGCTCCGGGAGCTTGGTTGGGAGGTTCTTATGCATCCACCTTATAGTCGGGACCTGGCACCAAGTGACTACCATCTGTTCCTGTCCGTGACCAACAATTTTGCTGGTGAAAAATTCGCTGCCACCGGAGCAATATTTGTCACGCAGAAGTGTTTCATTCAAGATGTTCGTCTACGAGAAATATTACTTTAAAGAAATGCCATTCACCATATTCGACACCCTGCATCTCGAAAACTAGTCAAAGAATTGAGTTGAACCCATAGACTTGTTCAGGAGGTCATTTTCTACAAAAAACGAAACATTGAGAAAAATTTACCGATGACATTGTTTCCATTAGGCTGCTGCCTGGTCCTTTAAATGAAATCATCAATTTAAAGAAATATTCATTCGGATTTAGGAATCAATGACCCCGGGTTCCAATCCCACAGGTTGCTATTCATTAATTTTTTTGTATTTTTTTCGTGTCGTGTCGAGATATTTTGCGTTGAACGGGGAATTAAACCATAGTGTGATTTTTTCAGTGTTATTTTATTCAATTTTGAGAGTCCACACTATATATCTGAATCCAGTTCCAAAAATGGAAAAAGGGGAAGAAGGAAAATGCAATTTCAGAAATATTACAATTCAATTACACAATGAGGAAGGGAAATATGTTAAGGTCCATTCAAACATTCGATTATATATTACAAATTTATTAGAAATTTGATATCATTCTGAAATCAATGAATTCTTATTTATCTTCATAGATGATCGTCATTCGTGGAAGTAGGTATTCTTCTCGTTCTCCATTTATAATTATTTTCTCCATGCATGTAAATCATCTACCATATATTCTTACATATAATTGAACTGAAACCTGAAAAAAGTTCTAACTGTAATTGCCGATTTGGAAAATTATTTAAACATTTATTATTCAATATGAATTTCCATCAAATTAAGAATCAAAAAGTCGAGAAAATATTATGTAACAATGACGATAAAAGAAAAAGTTGAATGCAATTACACTGACTTATATAATAAACAAATAGATAAAAATTATGTTTGATGAATTCAAATTATTACCTGCAAAGGGCTTGTGGCAGTGTCGATATAATTGGTCCATATCCCTGAGAATTATCATGAAGTTCGAATAGTGGAGCTGCCACTAGTTTGTAATTTTTCGGTACAGCGAAAAGAGCTGTGAATAAAAAAAATTATTGGTTTTTTGAAGAATGTTGTACTCGACATATGTGCAGTCCATAGAAGCATGTTTTCCCTAAATTTATAAACCTATTCTAGCATTGAAAGTTATTAAAAATAATTATTCAATAATTCAAGTTGTTCAAATTGCCTTCCGTTCACTTCTAAACATTATCTAACAATTTGATTCGAGATTTTCTCTTGAATTCTGTAATAATATGAAAATCACTATATGACTATTTAACTCCTTCAATTTTCAGTGAAAAAGTTCCCAAAGCGACTCAGCTATAAAACATGCTAGCCGGAAAAACAACAAGTTGGTAATATTTTAAAAAGAAGCAAGAGTGCATCAGGTGTCAACAATGTCTTGCATTTTGTTAAAAAAAATATTGCTTTGCATTGCATGTTTTCGTTTTTTTTTTTTCACAGGAAAAATTTAATGTCCGAATAAATTTAACAAGACTATTTTATGAGACCATAATTAATTGTTATCATAAATATGGAGACATTTTTTTCCAAAATCACTCTATTGACGGCTCGTGATTTTGATACATATGTCATTTGCAAAACTGCCAAGCAACTTTCATATTGCAATAGAGAAATGTTGCAGGCAAAATTTCATCTCTAGTGGTATCACTTTTATGATAATGATAATTATTGTTGTTATTGTTGATCCTTTGATCACACCTGCGTGCTTTGAACTATTGATATAAGAATTGGATTATTTTCCAGAAGTGAATGATAAACAATTTTGATATCTCAATACTTATAGGATTCTCTTCACCTTTCACTTCCAACAACTATTGCACACCGAAAAAAAGGTAAAACAAAAATGTATCCGGAAATATTTGATTGGACTATTTTATGTTGGCCACCTGTATGATAGAAAACATTTACGTACCTTTATCTTGAAGCTGAACTAAAAATAAACGCTTATGTTCCTTTGGTTTGGTAATATGTGGTGGAATATAGGGATATTGAGGTGGTTCGAAATTTGGTCTCCACCAGTTGCCAATAATGTCTTCAACGAGCCATTCCTGCTTTGGTCCATCGCTCCTACCGAACGTCTATAACAAAAAGGAATCTAATTAACTATAATTTTTTTGAAATTCACCATTCACCTATGTCCTGAAAAACCTCAGCATTCCTCAACAATGTTTGTTTCTATTTTCTATTCCGATTCTCTAAAACTTTTACATTCATTTTATTTTAGATTTATTTTACAAAGCGAAATTACACCAGAAACACATTTTGTATAATTCTGAGTTAAATAGTTGTCTAATGATTTTTTATCGCACGGCTGCGAACAGATATAGCTTTATCATTTCGTCAAAATGTCTGTAATTTTCGAATTTTGATCAGGAAATGGCCTCAATCGATAAGGTTCAACCCACTGATGACGAATCCGTCCTTAAATTCGATTCTGTCCGGCCGTTCGTCAACACGAGAACACTCTAACGGAAAGACTTAGAAACTTAAAATTTTAAGGGTAGGTTCAGATCTCGAATGAGGAGATAAAAATCATTAATGAGAAAAATTAAACCAAGGTTCCATAAATATGTCTGTTGGAAATTTAGTTTTTCTGTTAATTTAAAAATTGTAGATCCTATAGAGGTGAACATTTTCCCCACTACTACTTGCGATTAGCTTTTATTTCCGGAAAAATCTCTAAGCTATAAGCAGCAATTAAACAAATCCTATTTGTCTAGATTTTCAGTTCCTATAGAACAGAAAATTCAAACTGATATACAGAATAGTTAATTTAAAATGTAATAAATGGTATCATGTATATTAAATTCTCCCAATATTTGTATTTATATAATTGAATAAAAGTTTACTTTTAAATATAGTCGAATAAATTAATTAAAATTATTTATTTGTTTTCTTATCAGAAATTATATTGAAAAAGTCCAAAATATTTCCTCGAATATAACAAAAACATTTAATTCAATAAATTTTTGGCGTGTAGACTGCATCACAAAAAAAAAAGATTATTAAGTATAATACTTACGTATTTCAACTTTCAGCAAATAATTAATTAAAAATAAAACTTGGGAATCCTTTCTCAGTTCACAAGCAGAAGGCTCTTGAAGTCGAAAACGCCTCTTTTAAGCGGTCATTCCCCCGAACAGATATCTACAGGGTGATTATTTAGCTCATGGACAAACTTTGCCATATGAAAGGTCATGTAATTTCAGCAAAAAACATTATGGGAGATAATATATGTCCAATTTCAATTATTATAGGAAATAAATGGCTTCAAAAGTTTCGTTCATGTCTATTGATATGATTTATTAATAACGAAAAAGTATGCTAAGAAACAAGAGTAAATACACTTGTCAGTAGTTATTCTAATTGCCGTAAATAATTGTAGCATAAATTTCACAATTAGTACTAAGATACATTTAAAAATGTATGCTTGTAGAACAAAAGAGTATGGCATTTTCTAATGTTTTTTGCAATGAGTACTTACTTACAATGAACTGTCAAGTGTATTTACTTTTGTTTCTAACATACTTTTTTGTTATTTATTTGTTAATTCATAGCAATAGATATTAAAGAAACTTTCAAAGCAATTTACAGTGACAAGTGTATTTACTTTTGTTTCTAACATACTTTTTTGTTATTTATTTGTTAATTCATAGCAATAGATATTAATGAAACTTTCAAAGCAATTTATTTCCTTAAATAATTGAAATCGTTCCCATAATGTTTGCTTTTTGAAATTACATTACCTTTAATATGGCAGGCCTTGAGCTAATGAATCACTCTGTATATCATTTCGTCCCTATATCTATAAGTTTTTAATTTTGAACCAGAAACTCAGATTTTGCAAGTTCATATAAAAGAACAATTTCAAACATAATGCAAAATTTCATGTCGATTGCCAACTACAGAAAATGTAAGCAAAAAATCGAAAAAAAAACGAATTTTTCTGTGAAACAGATACAATTAGATTGAAACTCAGTTTGTGACTCTATATAAAGTAACAAGTCAAATGTTCATTCCATATTTTAAGAGCATATTATTATCCCTCATCTATACCATGAATGAAGAGAATTCAAAAACTTCTGGAATTTTCAAACTGAACTATTATAATAAACATATACAAATATCAATTCGTAGTTATTAAATTTTCCTATGTAAAAAAGATTTCAGTTGCAATATTCCCCAATTTAAAAATTCTTGACCAAGAAAAAGGAAAATCTTTCCATCCCATCACCAGATGATTTTCAAATTTGCTTTGAAAATGATTGGGATCAATTACACTCCTATTTGATATATCAAAAGCACTCAATAGATACACTGAGAGATTTGCAGATATTAATAATGAAGCAAAAAAAAAGTAATGAACTCAAACCATTATTAACCTCTCTTTCCTTTTAGATTTATTCATAACTTAAGTTTTAATTCAAAATTGCAATTACAGCTTGATCAATTTACCATTTGGAGGAATTTTTCAAGCGGAATAGCATATCATTCCAAATAACAACAATCCAGAGATTTTATTTGCGTTAACATACATAAATTTTCAATGTATATCGTTTTGAATATTTAAAATTACATTTACCTATTGGATATCATCTGGTTCAGACTATACTTTTAATAAATTAAAAATTTAAATAATGAATAATCAACATTAAATTATAAAAATTGAATAATGAATAGTAACAATTTTCCTCATAAAGAATGATACAATATTAGATCTTAAACATAGCACCATCGACAAAAATGCAATGATTGAAGGACTAGAAAAATACATGAAAATGCCCTGAAATGGAGACATTTAATATTATTCCTTATGGGCAGTCAAAGTATAATCTGTCATCAAGTGAGTGAAACTTGCACAATTCAAACTGTAGTAAAATGTAAACTATTTCATGAAAGTATGAATATTGCAGTTGAATGCTTTGAATAGATGTTTCTATCAGAAAAATTGATTAATTTACAAAAATGCTTTAAAATAATTGTTGAGTGTTATTTATATTACATCATCATTTTTCTACTGTACACATATATATTGATCTCTAATAATTACTTAGTTCTTTTTCTATTAAGAATTCCTAAATTATTTTCTGAAATTAATTCAAAACAATTAAGAATTATCTGTTTGTTTACTTTCCGTTATAGTCAATTGTATCAATAAGTATCACACAACCCTAACAATTTGTTAAATAAAGATTGATATTTCAATACATACCTGTGACAATTCATAGTTAAGTTTTTATTGGTTGAGCGAGTTTAACAGTATTTGATACACAGATATTAGATAGAAATAATTGAGTACTAATCATAGCGTTTATATATACCTCTGATAATAATCTTTTGAGCCCTTCAATTTCATCTTCTCCTGGATTGAGTTCACCACCAGGTAGCTTGAAGAACGTTGTACCCAGTTGAAGTAGCAAAACATGAGGCAAAGAATGTTCATGTACTAGTAACACTCCTTCAACGCTCCTACGCATACCTATTTTTACAAATTCGTCCCTCATTCTTTGAAATCGTGCAGGTACACTTGGATCCTTTTCAAATTGTGGTTCTTTTGTTCCGAATGTGTAGTTAGTGAGAGGATATCTGAAAATGTTTACATGTGATTCAAGGAAGTAAAAAATGTAAATAATCATTGAATACTTCATAGCTCGTTATCTTTTATTAATTAATTACAAATATACGCAACAATTCCAATATTAAATATGCAAATAGAATTCATATATAAAAACATATATTAGTTTATATAAATATTAGATGTGAGTATGGGAATAAAAAATATATGAGATTTGATTGATTATGTAGTAAAAATGAAACAAACTACATTATGATAATCTTAAAACTTACAAATTGACAATTTTATTAATAGCTGTTGTTACTGAAGGTGTATAAGTATCAGAAACTCTTCTTTTGGGCCATCCTGTGCCGTTTGAATTTATTAAACCTGGAGCACTTGTAGTAGCCTTATTCATGTTCGACTGCATCTGCTGAGCTTTCACTTGTGCAGAGTTCATAGCCATATTTACTAGAAGTTAATATAGAATAGTTTCAACTTTTGTAACCACTTTCGAATTAGGCATTAGTTAGGTTATGTTATGAAAGCTTTCTGAAACCAGTGCAAGAGCAAGAGCACCACAGACTGGTATACAGAAAATCATAGACAAACTAATCTAGTTTATCTATGCAGAAAATGGTCTATGCTCCGGAATAGAGAAAAATATATATTTATTTATTCTGTGACAGTTTCAATTAAATCTATGGTTACAGTACGATCCTTCACCAAGGTGTATTGGTTACATTGATAACTTTGACAGATAAAATTAATTTTTCATTGTTAACATCATTGGATTATTTGTTACGTGACTATTGGGTGATCTTGTACTTGTATTCACTCTTTCTCTTTCTAATTAAATACTGAAAAGATGAAAGGTGTATATTTTAAAATCCGAAATTTATGGTTCTGAATTCATAATAATTAAATTAACTTTTTAATCATGAAGTTGACCAACGAAGATAAGGATGATCTCCTAAAATATGCAAGATACTTTGCATTAAAAGCATCACAGATAATTATTTCCTCTAGACAAAAAGGAATGAAGTCTACACCATGTAGGCAGAAATCTGATTGGGTAAAAAATTATCTGTATGTTTTGGAATGCATATGGAACGTTTTTTTTCTAGTTCAATTTGAATATTACATCTTTGGATGATGCTGAAACCACTGCAATTAGAAAAACAGTTACAAACAAATTTTTTGCTGGTGTTCCTGTATGTGTGGAAATTTATGGTAAATCTACTAGAGAAGACAAAGGTTTGGTGGAAACTTGGTGCATTCAACTTTCTTCTGAATATTCAGATCCAAATCCTAAGATAACAACATTCAGCATATATAACCAAATAGGAATATTATTGAAATCATTGTTATCAATAACAAGGATAATACCTGGCTTCGAACTTACAAAACTATCAAATGAAACATGCAAAATACATTATCGTATATATGAGGGAGAACCAAATTTTGAAGGTCTGGGAAAAGTCAGCAAACATATAAGTATTGGACGAATCAGTACACCTATAGGCACTTTACAAATAACAGTTGATTATAGACCAAAGGTTGAATTAATATCATCAAAAAAACCAATGTCTGAAGAAGGTTCTATGTTATATGAAAGTAACTATTTCAGTTCAGATTCAGAGTCAAAACCTAAACTCACTATAAATTATCAAGGGTAGGTTCTTTGTTGTAAAAATGATATCTAAATTCTTACTGTTCTGTTAATTTAATTTCATCCACAGCCGAGTCAAATAAAAAATAACAAGAATTGGACTCAGTTATGTATTGCAGTTGTCTTCTTTTTTCACTTAATTTGTTAGTGAAATGTTTTAGAAACTATTATCTTTCTTTTTTAGGTTGATAAACAGAATTGAGAAAAATAAGCATTTTATACATAATCTATGAGCTTATAACTTATTGAATTATTTCAGAAACAATAAACTTTCAAGATATACTATACCGTTTGCTAAAGACCTACCAACACCTCCTAAAAGAACAGTACCAGCTCTCAGACCAGGAGGAGTACCCTGGTATCCAAAAAAATATGAAAAATTTTCAAGTGAAGAAAATCCAAATTCACCTACTTGTGATGACAAGATTAGTATGCAAGCAGCTAAACCTACTGAAGAATTGAACAAGACTGATTCTGGATGTCCATCTGGTTCTATGATAATTAAAGAAATAGACCCTAAAGAAGAATTGTCTCCATCAGGGAAATCTGTTTCTGGTGAATATGTGATGAGTGTTATGTCAAAGTATAGATCCAAATATGTTCCTAAAGCAAGAGTGAGTACAATATCAATGCTCTAGGTTCTGCTCCATCTGAGGGTGGTTAGAATTTCATAAAATTGTGCTTCCACCTTTTTTCACCTACTGAAGATTCATCTGAAATCAACTAAATAATTTACAGTATGTCTGTGGAAGCCCCAGAAAAATTTATATTTTACATTCCTCTTTAAAAGCAAAATATCTTAACATCATTATAAGAAAAAATAATAAATATCGAGTGGAGTTATTAATTTTTTAATTTTTTTTTTCAAATTCCAAAACATTAAATTTCAGAAAAGGGTATATTTTTTTTCTTGAACAATTCCAAACTTTCATTACAGAAAATATAAATCAAAATTTTTTACGATATATTGAGAGATGTGAACGTAGTTCTGCATTCTGTCAGCTCAATGTTCAATGTTGCCCATATCACTTAGAATCTAATAGATACTAAGTATACAGGGTGTTTCCAAATTAGACATGAACCTTGGAGGACTCATTTGCTGTTGTTTGAATCATATTTAGTGATAACCAAAAATCAACATATAACAAGAAATGAGTTCTTGTGATTTCATTTCTCGTCAATTTTTTCTACGTTGACCAAATTTGATTTTAGATTATTTTCGTGGCCACTTCTACTTATTAGTGGGCAATAGAAAATTCGCATGCATTTCGCCTTAGAAATTGTCAAAATGAATTTAAATTTAATATTTGAATAGGAATAATTTCATGAAAGGATTTCGAAGCAGTCAAAACATATTAAAGAAAACGCGAATTATTTTTCCAACTTTAACACCCTGTATCTCGGAAACGAAGCATTTCCGGACCCATGTTCATAGGAACTTTTTTGCTTAAAATGATGTGATCTATCACTCATTTCAGTTTGTCGGAAACAAATCAGAACACCCTGTATATCATAAAAACTGTTGATTTTCACTTTATCAATAAATGTGGCTCAATCGACAGCAAATGATTGATACTAACTCCTCCTTCAAGGTTCACATCTAATTTGGAAACACCCTATATATCAGGATCTAATAATAGATACTAGTGATAATCTTCTGAAAATGGTAATGCTGACACCCAGGTCCATACCACTTTTTTCTCGTTAGTACCAAGCTTCAAAAAAGTGTATTAAAATTTCGGAACATAGAATTAAGTCTGGGTCAGATATTGAAGGTTAAGTGATACTACATTTGCTGTTTGAAAAATTGATAAAAAAGTAGTTTTGTGTATTGACAATTCTCCTTGTCACAAATCGAATGAAAACCATGGTCAAATTGAACGAATTGCGCCAGTTGGAAGCGCTATACTATATACTAATATTTTCAACTTTCGAATAAGCAGTTCAGTCTTGAAATAAAATAGACACAAAATTATTGATAATCTTTTGATTAGCCTATTCATGTTGAGAACTCTGTAACATACAGGAAAAAGAATAATGATAATAATAATCTTGATTTTTGTATTCAATTCAATATCATCAGTTGGAATTTAGATTCGTCAGTGAATAGAAAAAGTTTTTATTAAGTGACCTTTTCATCTCGCAAATTTTTTTTCTTCATTTATATATTTAAGCAATAAAAATTTCCTGTTGTAAAACTCAAAATGAATATTTCATAAGTTAGCAATTGAAATTTTATTTCAGCGCTATACATTCGCAACAGATACACGTCAAAGTGAAATATCAAATTTCTACAGAGAATGCTCCAATGCGCCTGTATTAACATGCTGGAACCAATCCACTTCAGTTAAAGATATTGATGTGACACAACAACTTGATGCCTTTGAAGAGAAAATTAAGGAGTTCGACGACTTAGTAAGAAGTCTTGCGGCAAGTCCCGACAGTGATAACTGATTTTATTGAATTTTAAGCCTGTTGAATTTATTTTGAAATCTGTAGTTTTAAAGAGCTCGTTATTTTAATGCTTTTCATGAGGTATTGATTCTATCACTTTCTTTGTTTATTTCATCATTCCACTATAAATTTTCATTTCTACGATGCTGATCAGCTACATATAAATTTATTAAATAAATCTGGAATGGTATATTTTTGAAACTCTTAAATACACTACGCCTTTCTCATGCCTTTTTCTATGTGTCTGGAATGGAATGTGATTATAATCATTCAGATAATATCTGAGTGTCAACATTTTATGTTGACATACAAGTACGTAACCTCAATTACAACTTGAGATAAATGTCAATTTCATTAAGGTTGGCACCTCTGAAATGAGAGCTATGATGTAATATTGGCAGATGTCTCAGTCATGAAAAAAATGTCAAAAAAGGCATAGTGTGATAAGGGGTAAATATTTTTGCTCCATGAATAGAAAAAAAATATTTAAGATTTTCTTACACCCACATATTACACAATTTATACGGTGTTGAAAGGAAATTTAAACTAGTTTAAAAATTATAGGCTACCAGAAGTTGTATATACTGAGTTTTGTATTTTCTGCTATTATTAAAAGCAACATATATACAATGTGTTTCATTGAAAATAAAACAACAGAACCTTTCGGATCACTCAATGAAAATTTTCACCAATTAAGGTAGCTATTATTGAACAAATAAAAACATTACATCAATAAAACTGATTGTTCTAATTGAACAACATTGGGGATATTAAACAAATTTTTGTTACGAAAATAATATAATTATCAATAAAAATATACTTATTTACATATCTTATTACAATAAATAATCAAGAACTCCTACGGTGGGGTAAATTTTCATAATCATCATTGGTATTTCTTGTGTCTGGTGACCCTATCCGTAATGAGCGGAAAGCCTGTAGAAAACTATCTTCTGGAGATTGCCTCTGACTAATTGGACTCTGAGGAGTATTGAATGGTGTGATTGGTATTTGGTTTTCGATCTGGCTATTCTGTTCATCATCTTCGCAATTATTTTCACCTTCTTCTGTTCTTATACCGGCTATTCCTGAGAAAAATTAAGTAAGTCAGCCAACATGTTTTGTTTCAATAGATACAATATTCTCCAAATTACTTATTTAATATAAAATAAGCAAACCCATGTGTTTGGATCATGAGAAAAATCAGATTATGAAATTAAAATAAATAAATAAAAACATTAATTTCAATTAGAAAATAATTGTAAGCTATTTGAAACCACTCTCGTCCATAGAATGTTTCAATTAATTGTTTGACGCACATGCTAACAACTTTTTTGATGAAATGTACATCAAATGACTTGAAAAATTATGTGGGAAAGAACATGGTTAATTCAGCTTTCAGTCCACAGACAACTCAAATTATTTCTTAGCTTGTCTATTCCCAATGTTTTTGATATTGTGAAATACTAATTGATTCAGAATTGAGTCTGGGTTAAAACGCCGCAGAAAAATTTAGATACTTTTTCAAATCAAGATTTATGAAAAACATATAGCGCTATGATAAAAACGGTTTCATAATAGTTTTATTAAAACCATTGTGTAAAATTTTCAACATTTTTGTTTCAAGTTAGAATGATGTTATAGCATAGTTGTAAAATATATGGACGTATAAGTTTACTGCAAATTTCACACAATACTGAAAATTGGTCAAAAAACATGTTATCCCCATTACAGGTACACATATCTGTAATTCTAGTTTTGATTGGTTTATTTACCTTTTTTAGGAATTGTGGGCGAATCTCTCTTGATACTTCTTTTACGAGAAAATTCGTATTTTCTATATTGCACCATCAATTTGAAATCTATAACATACATGTAGCCTGAAATGAGTACCTCACAGCTATCAACTCCCATATTATATGCTGTTTCCAAATCTGAGCCAGTTCTTTCATCATATTGCCACCAACCTGAAAAAGATGAAATAATAACTAGGAGTCGAAAAGTCATCTTTCATTTTTATTCTTCATTTAAAGTTTAAATCGAAAAGTATTCCATAGTCCATTATTATGTTATATAAGTTTTGGGATTTTATCTCAATTTTGTACGTACAAATTGTCTGAAATAAGGTAAGAATGTATGTTTGGAATTGATAATACATTACAATACTATACATGAGCATTCGTCTCAAAATGAACCTCTATGGAAATAGAGCCAGATATTGGAATTTACTTATTACTCCAATTTATGCAACCTGAACAAATAAAGATGTTTTACGGTATATCAGTATATAGTTTTCATTTTCACATTCAACCAGTATGCCATGAAGTAATTGTATTGAAAGAAATGCTAAATATTTTTGTTTAAATATATAATAGTAAAGTTCAAAAGATAACTAGAGGCTTATACCTAACAAACAACCATTAACAATGTATAATACATTAATCTAAGCATTTCACAAAATATTTATTCACATTAAATTTTTCTGATCAGATCTAGTTTTATTCTATATTAAAAAAAGCAAGCATAAATATAGAAATAATTTATAAAAAAAACTCAACATATACATTCAATGTAAAAGTATTTTGTATAAACAATTAAAGTCTGATTAAGAAAAGGTACATAATATGGAAGCCAAAACCAAAATAAAAACACTAATTTTATAAGATTCCCAACTGGGAACTGAATAGCATATCAATTAAAGCCCAATTTCTCCTAAATTCAATGAAATGTTGTAATTTTGTTCATGTAATTTTTTAGTAGTATAATTCATTGAAAGTGTCCTGGGTGATAAAGGTGAAAAAATAAGCATAAAAGAAAGGTGAATGTATAACACAACTCCCATCCCCTTATTAAAATGTCTATTGACCTACTACTCAGGGGTTGTTCAAATGGGCTAAATATCATTCTTTTTTATCTATAAGATAAAAACCTCCAATTCATATAATTCCCACTTCTATAATTGAATATACCAAATCAAGAAAAGTGAAAAATTTCTGAAAATTCAGAGCTCAAACAGAACATTAGCAGAGCTACAATAACTGAATTTTTTTTTTTTTGATATTGTATTTTACACAACACCCCAATATGTTCACCACTGTTATATATTCAGAAATAAAAGAACTATAAAATATGTATGAATACAGAAATTAATTATTATTACTGAAAAAATTAGACTTATTGTCATATTTAAAACAATAAATGTGTTTACATAATATGACAAAGAACCATTTCTTTGAATACAACAAAAAAATTAAAAATGAGTACAGATACTCACTGAATACTTTATGTAATGAAGAGGAATGATATGAATTATAAAAATGAGTAATAAATTAGTAAAAAACATGATGGAAGCAATAATAATAGAGGCCATTTGTGAAGAAATTGGATACAATCAATGCCATAATTCACATATATTCGAAAAAAAATTTATTCCATTGACATTGAGTGAGCCTTAACTAAAAAAATATATCCTTTCATTCGGCTGATTTTGATATTCCAGCAACTCCTTTAATATCAATATTGCCTAATTTTTCACGTCTAATATAACGTTTTCTGGAGGGGTTTGACTTGAGATATTGACAGTTATTAATAATATCAATGACATATAATTGGCCACATATTAAAATTTCGACTATACTCTGATTCAATGTGTATGCTCGTTCAATTTCTCCATTAGCCCTCTCATCATATTGCCACCAACCTTGAATCGTAAGAATTTAAGTAGAAAAATTGAAGGAACTTCAAAAGTTACTCACCATTATGGCCTTCATAAAACCACTGGTACTGATCATCAACAGATTTTTGTTTTTCTAGAACTGCACTCCACTTCACTAGAGTAGGATTGTTAATATATTCCCTAGGAATAACTTGTCGACACAATGCACACCTCTTGTTCTGGAATACTATGCCCTTGACACATAGGAAGCAAAATATGTGACCACATGGCAGTTCAGCGGGATGAACACATGGCTGAAGACAAATTGCACACTCCAAATCAAAATCTGAAATTATTACATTGTTCATTCTTTTCTTTAATAAATCCTTATCGATTACTACCTTTTTTTTCTTCACTTTCATTGACATTAGATTCAGCCATTTTAATAACAACTTGAATTTTCAGTTTGAACTTACACTGGTAATTTAACAGAGATTAAAATTCAAATAAGATTCCCCAATATTTATTACTGAATACATCACCACAATTATTTGTTTTGCTGTCACTTTTATTATAAAAAATATATAGGTTAAGTATCGTAGATATTTTCCTTTTTTCCGAGTTATTTTGTAGCACTTTACATATAATTCAAGAGATGGCGCTCACCTGACATTCAAGGTACAGCATAGATAGACTAACTAGATAACTGGTCTATGAGGTGCAGTGACTTTATATACTAGTATATAAAGTCCCTGTAATTCAAGGTACAGTGACTTTATATACTAGTAGATAAAGTCACTGTAATTTAAGGATTTAAGCTTTAGTGACTATATATTAGCGATTCAAGTTCATCCCCAAGCCACCTATCGGAAGAAACTGTAATATCGGCTCAAGGTACGGTAGGAGTGAAAGCTTTGACGGCGTGCATTTCTGCAGGTTAAATTTTTATATTTTAGTGTTCGAGGAGTTATAATATATATGAAAGTTTGTTCAAAGCATTTTGAAGAGTCTGATTTTCATACACAAAGTAAGTTGTAAAAATATCAGTATCAATGGAGCTCCATGTGTAGTAATATTTTTCAATATTCAGGTAAGGAGCTGAGACACGCAGATTTGTGTTTGAGACCGAGAAAAACTAACTTGAGACGCCGAAATTTGAAAAGAAATGCAGTCCCAACAAAAAACCCTCCTACAGGTACTCATGAGAACATAAAGAAGAAAGAAAGACGGAATTTAACTAGATATGATCCTGTGCAACAACCAATTGTAATTATATAATGATCCTTTTAAATGAAAATAAATCTAATATTTACAAAATTTTCAGTTGAAATCTGACTGTGAAGTAATGACACAAAATCAAGATGAAAATGAACTTCATGCTCAGGTAAAGTATTGAGATATTCTAGTTGAATCAAATGATGATATTGAAATTTCAGGAAATGATTCACAGGCCTGATGAATTGTTGGCTGCTGAAGCTCTATGTGCTTTTATCAATAAGGACAATTTGTAACAATATTACTACAAATCAAGAGCTTAACAGCTTGACAGGGTTGAATTCTTTCGAAATGCTGAAAACTATTGAAATTTTAGTATTAAGAATAAAAAGAGAAAATTTTGTTTCATCTCTCAATATTAGGGAAAAAATACATTTACAAAACTAAAGAATGACACTAGCTATGTTGTATTGTCTTTACTCTTTGGAAACATCAGTTCCCAAAGTATAAAAGAAATTTTTTATGACATGCTAACTGTGTTAGCGACAGTATTGAAACCTGCGAGCTATCTTCCACCTATTGAGGAAATTCGTAATAATTTGCCGCAACACTTTGAGCAATTTACTGATGTGAGAGTCATTCTTGATTGTACAGAAATCTCTGTTCACAGAACTAAATGCCTGTGTTGTAGAGTAAGATGTTATTCTAACTATAAAGGGAATAACACTGTAAAATTCATGGTGGCCGTGACGCCTGCAGGATTGATCAGTTTTGTCAGTGAAGCTTATGGTGGAAGAGCATCTGACAAAATAATTTTTGAGCAGAGTGGTCTCATATCCTCCCTGAAGCCTAATGAGGATGCCATTATGGTGGATCGAAGTTTTCTAATTGATGAAATTTTTCCGGAAAACGGAATAAAACTGATTCGCCCACCATTCATGCGAAACAGAAAACAAATGTCTCTTCAGGAGGTTGAACAAAATATATTCATAGCTAGAGCAAGAGTCCATATCAAACGTGTGAACCAGAGAATAAAAATTTTGAGTAATGTTTTACCGTGGAACCTGGTTCCTTAAATAGAAGAAATAATGATTATATGTTGTGCGATTGTAAACCTGTCCAGCCCCATTTTTTCTGAAGATAATTTCTGAATATTTTTGTATTTTGCCTTTATTTCGAGTAGCAATATAGATGTTAAATCTAAAGCTTCTGTGTAGCGAAACAGTTGTTATTTATATATATATATATATATATATATAATCTGTATCCCATTTGTTACCTTTCGGTGTATGGGTTAGTTGTTATTTAAATAATAAATAAGTGGAAATAGAATAACTGTAATTTTATTTCAAAAAATATATTAATTTTTCAATTATTCATTACAAATATGGTGTAACATTTTCTCAATATATTTTTTTGGTTTGTTTTTTAGATAATGGACGATTATTCTTAAATAAGAATGAATTCACCTTCTATCACATTCCTATTATTTGGAGTTGCTTCCAAATACCGGAAATATTCAGTTAAACTGAGGAATACACTATTTTCTTTGTCCATCATATCTTTCTGCACAAATAACACTCAAAATATTTTTGTTTACAATATCTTACCTTTAGCCGAAAAAGCATGCTGAAGAGGGCGCTGCCTACCCTTGAATCGGGAATTAGAATATAGTCACTATTCACTATACATGACTACATTCTATTAGATATAGTTACTGTAATTTAAACTACAGAATCAGTTAAGCTGAAACTTATAATTACCTGCAATTGCAAATCAAACCCATAAATTCTGTGGATTTTTCTGAGAATACAGAAAAAACGACCACATAACTGACGTAACTGTCATAGTTTATTTTATAACCTATGAAGTCACTTTCAGAATTTAGAAAATAAAACATTATTTTTACCTTACCGCTTCACAGAAACATATAAATATATTGATATTGAAATAATGAAGCCTTTAATGCTGCATGGACACGAACGTGCCATAACACAAATTAAATACAATCGAGAAGGAGATTTATTATTCTCATCATCCAAGGATAATAAACCAAACGTATGGTACTCGTTGAATGGAGAAAGATTAGGAACATACAATGGTCATCAAGGGGCTGTGTGGTGCATTGATGTGGATTGGACTACTACCAGACTGTTATCGGGTGGAGGTGACAATACTTTGAGAATTTGGGATTGTGAAACTGGAAAGGAGATAGGAACAATCGAAGCAAAATCTTCAGTAAGAACTTGTTTATTCAGTTATTCTGGAAATATGGCTTTTTACTCGACAGATAGAGCAATGAGAAATAATTGTGAAATTTTTGTGATTGACACACGTACTGTAGATAGTAGTATAAGTGAGGCTGATCCTATTTTGAGAATACCTATGCCATCATCTGAAACAAGAATATCGTCAGCTCTTTGGGATTTCTCTGAAGATACTATTATAACTGGACATGAAGATGGCACATTATTCCAATGGGACTTCAAATCAGGAAAAAGTGTAAAGTCCATTTGTGAACATAGTAATTTAATAAATGATATGCAGTGGAACAAAGATGGTACAATGTTCATCACTGCATCTAAGGATAACACAGCCAAACTTTTTGATGGAGTAGATCTTATTCATTTGAAAACATACAAAACTGAACGACCTGTAAATTCAGCTGCAATGAGTCCTATTTTTGATCATGTAGTTGTAGGAGGAGGTCAAGATGCCATGGATGTAACTACTACATCTACTAGAGTAGGAAAATTTGATTCCAGATTCTTCCATATGGTATTTGAAGAAGAATTTGGTCGTGTTAAGGGTCATTTTGGACCCATTAATAGTGTTGCTTTTCACCCAGATGGCAAAAGCTACAGTTCAGGAGGTGAAGATGGTTATGTCAGGGTACATAACTTTGATCCATCATATTATGAATATAATTTTGACTATTAATATTGAAGATGTCTTCGTAATAACATAATCATATGTTATTGAAATATTTACAAATATAATTTATTACCTTGTATATCTATAGTTATTGTAAGGCAGATACAAACCAAAGTGGAAAAATAATTTGTATGTATATACATTTACATCTAGAACAGAGAAAAAAAATTTTTTTCCACTAGTTTCTACTGTATGTTATTGCCAACACCATACTGTTATCTATGCGATTTTTTTTTGATAAGCATAATGAGCTGCAGACGATCTAAAAAAAAATACATTTAGATTGGTGCAAAGGTATATAAGCAAAGCTGCATTTAAATTTATAGACCACATCTTTTCTTGTGAAAATAGATCACTTCATCATCTTAGAAAATTTGCACATGAAACTCTCTCGGCTACAAAAACTAAATAATTTAATTTTAATTTCAGCTAACTTATATTTTATCGGTAGCTAAAGCGAACTTATCTGTGATAACGATTTCTCATTCCTGATTTTACTGTTTAATGTGCTGTTCATTTTTGAAATTCCAATTAAAGTTATTCAAAAAATAAAAAAGCCGCCCATAAAATTAATTGAAATTATTTTTTGTATTAATTCGAAGAACCAAAACATATCAGATTTCTTGGTGTGTACAATTAAATTGAAAATTCTGCTCGAAACTGTTAGCAAAGAATAAAATGGTGTCATATATCAATTCCTTAGGAAATTATTAGGTGTGTGAGTGTTAATCATCTAGAAAAGGTATATTACTTTGAGCCCCTCGAATCATGAACAAAACTCAAGAAAGCAAAATAATCAGGGAAACAACATTTTTAAAATTTATGTCCCCTATATCCTCAGAGCATCGAAAATGAGAAAAAATAATGATTTTCAAAAAAGGCTTGTTTTCATATTTTCGACTAAAATTCAAATGTGATAATTTTGTATTACAATTCGAAGATCAACTAGTATTATTCGATCTTGATTGAATTAAAATGCAATATTTCTCATTAGACAATTGAAGTTATTTAGGAAAAGGAAAAACACTATACGTCAAGGTCAAATCAAATACCATAGAGATATACCATTTCTCTATGTCAAATACAGTTCATCAAAATTGAGGTTAACTTAACAAAAGTTTCTTTCTAATTTGCTTCCGTCTCGCGACAGCTTTGAAAAGTTTTCAAGTTTTTTCTGTTGTAGTTGAGTACTTGGCATGGCAAAATACGACCTCACTCCCCAAATGGGGGTATATTTGGATCGCCATTTGGTTTTTCCATTACTAGAATTTTTGTCAGCTAAAGAAGTTAGTATCAATTATTTTTAGGTTAATACAACTACTTACACTGAATTCTTTTCCAGATTTATAATGATCAACAATTATTAAAGGCCAAATTAGATATACTGAGTAAAACTAATATGATCGATTACGCTATAGATATAAGAAATCAATTATATCCAAGGGAAGAAGTACCAGAATCATTGAAAGAAAGGCGTCAAATGGTAGTTGACAAACTTCAGGAGCTTCAAAGGGTTGTGGATCCAATACTTCATATTTTAAATGATGATGAAGTTATGAGAAATATGGAGAATATGAGGGATTCTAAAACCCTTATAAATTACTTGTCCAAGGATTATAAGGTATTATATGATTACATCTTCATAATGAAATAATATGTGATTCTTTTCTTCTGCAGTTTGAAATAGAGATGATTGAAAGTCTGTACAAATTAGCCAAGTACAGATATGACTGCGGAAATTACTCTGCTTCCACTTCTTATCTCTATTTTTGTATGCTTGTTCTTCCACCTAATGACAAAAATTACTTGTCGGTATTGTGGGGAAAGTTTGCCTCTGAAATACTTGTGCAAAACTGGGATTCAGCTTTGGAAGATTTGAATAAGTTGAGAGATTATATAGATTCTAGTCCCAATCATTTTGGAGGAAATAGTTCACTGGTTTTACTTCAACAAAGAACATGGTTGATTCATTGGTCATTATTCGTCTTCTTCAATCATGCCATGGGACGAGAGCTCATCATTGAAATGTTTTTATATAAACCTCACTATCTGAATGCCATTCAAACTATGTGCCCTCATATTCTTCGTTATTTAGCAACTGCAGTTATAATTAACCGTGGAAGAAGATCAGCGCTAAAAGATCTAATCAAGGTAGATATTCCATGATGATTTTCATTTATTTTATCACTAATGCACTATTGTTCTAGGTTATTCAACAAGAAAGTTACACTTACAGAGACCCAATTACTGAATTCTTAGAAGATCTTTATGTCAATTTTGATTTTGATGGAGCAAGGCAAAAGCTTCAAGACTGTCAAACAGTCCTGTTTAATGACTTTTTCCTCATTTCGTGTTTAGAGGAGTTTGTAGAAAATGCCAGATTGATGATATTTGAAACTTTCTGTCGTATTCATCAATGTATCAGTATTGGAATGTTGGCTGAAAAACTAAACATGAATCCAGATGAAGCTGAATGCTGGATAGTTAATCTTATTAGAAATGCTAGGTATGTATATATTTTCTAGTTAGCAGTTGAACCTTGCATGAGTACTTGAATGTCATTTTCAATATTATGAATTTATCTATATATTATTTTTATATTTCCTTATTTTGTTTTAAGATAAGATGTTTCGTGAGAACAATAACAGATTGTAGAGACACAAAAAATATTAATTTTTATTGATTATTATCATTATTAATCATTGCGCCCCTTTTTAGATTGGATGCTAAGATTGACTCTAAGCTTGGTCATGTTGTCATGGGAGCACAACCTCTTTCTCCTTATCAACAACTGATTGAAAAAATCGACTCTCTATCTGTGAGATCGGAAACTTTGAGTGGGCTCATAGACAGGAAACTGAAAGCCAAGACAGATGTGAGTAATTGAAAATCATAAGTATTATTAATTTAGATTAATGCCACACAATGATAATTTACTTATCTAAAAATGTGTGGTCTGATATTGATATATTGTAATGTGGTGGTAAAATCGAGAGAGAAGACATAATTTTGAAAAGCCTATTACAATAATTTTTGAAACAAGAAATTTATATTATGAGATTTGTTCATTAGGTATATATGAGAAAACAGCAGTATGTTGTTCTATTAAAACAAATTTTTCCTATGTGTCACCTCCTACATGTGAAAAAATCTTGAATCAAGATGAAGTCCCAAAGAATGATATAATGAATCTAGTAGATCTAGTATAAAAAACAGATAAATAATAATCATGTATTGAAATAGATCACTAGTTTGAAAGTAAATTCATTCTTATCTACAGAACTTTTTCATTAGTTTGACGCTTGTTTCGACAACACTTTATAAAAGGGTCAGTGATCCAATACACGATTATTATTTGCTTCTATTTTGAGCTGGCCATCTTTCTGCATACTTTACATTTCTTAGTTTGAATAAATTTTTTATTTCAGATACGCTGGGGAAATCAAGATTTTTGATTGGAATCATCAAAGAATTTTGTATCAACTAAAAAATGATTAAAATCAAATGTATAAGAAATGAAAATTGTTTTATTTACACTAGTTTGTTTATATCTCAAATATACATGGCAAATTCAATAAATATCAATCTCTCTTGAGATTTTTTTAACTCTTACAAGTAGGCCTTAGAAAAAAAAATTGAGTCAGGATAAGAAACTTTAATATTGAAAATAAATCTTTATTCTTGTTATCCCTTGTAGATTTTACCAATAAGAAAATATATTCTTAGTTCAAAAATTAGGTGATTTTAGTATCCCATTTTGAATCTTTGAATGGGAACTATGGAATTGAAAATTGGTTATTAGAAATTTTTTTCGAATATAAACAATTTCCAAATTATTTTTTTTGTGTTCATTTTCTGTTGAAATTTCAACTGATAATTTTTTTTTCGTGATTCTCAATATTTTTTTCAAAAATCTTGAAATTTATGATTTAGGGTAATCATTGGGATTCATGAAAATAATGATAATTATTGAATTTGATTATAGTACCTTAATATTTCAACAAAGATAAAATTATATTATGTTATTTTGAATTGCGGCTTTGAAAGAAATATGCACTGATAAAATCAGATAAATAATTTGAATATATCCGAAATAAAATATTTAAAAAAAAAAACTAGTTTATTCACACGATCATAGGCCTACCCAGGGGGTTATTGATTAAAATAAATGAAAAAATTGTAATTAAGATTGAATCTGCTCTTGGAAGTATGAGCTGCTATCGTTTTTCAAAAGAACAGGTTCTTTTCTTGCCTGTTGCGTAAAGAACAGATAAGCTGCTCAATGCTCCTGTTCTTTAAAAGAGCAGGTTGTTGGTTGTTCCGTAAAAAACGAAGCTGCTCCCGTTCTTTCAAAGAACAGGCTGTTCCGAAAAAAACAGTTGCTAAACTGAATGTGCCTGTTGTCAGATATGATCCCGTTCTTTGAAGTCAAAAAGAACGAGTTTCAGGCTGTACCGAAAAGAAAAATAAATGAATCGTTTTGTAAAGGAGTATTATCGAATTATTTCATCTGATCCGTAGGAAGGAAATTGAGATTGAGAAATAAGAAAATAAATTTCTAGTTCGAAAATTAGATAATGATTTTTGCATATCATTTTGAATGGGAATTATGGAATTGAAAATAGGTCGTTAGTTGAATTTTCGTATTTGAAGGGAATAATAATGTAATAGTAATTTACGTAACAAGTCCGGAAAATAGGGTTTTTTTGGACGAATAGACAAAATTCCAGGACGAGCGTAAGCGAGTTCTGGAAGTCTGCGAGTTCAAAATCTATATTCTAAGATTATTAGTTTATCTATGGATCATAGACCTACTATCAAATTGATCGATTTGATATTAGGTCTATGCTATGGATATAACTTTTTGGTTATGTTTACAGCTGATTTCTGATAACCTAAAAATTTGAATTTGGTTTGGGCAGATTCTGATGCTGTGAAATAAGCCGTTAAATATTTTCGAAATGGTTGTAGCAATAGGTTTTGAAGGCAGTGCCAATAAACTAGGAATAGGAATTCTGAAAGATAATGAGATACTTGCTAATTGTCGAAGAACCTACATATCTCCTCCAGGAATGGGATTTTTACCTAAAGAAACTTCACTTCATCATAGAAAAAATGTACTAAGTTTACTTGAGGAGGTATTAAATAAATCTGGAATAAAGCCCGAGGAAATAGATGTGGTTTGTTACACGAAAGGTCCTGGAATGGGCGCCCCGCTCGCCAGTGTCGCCATTGTAGCACGCACTGTTGCCCAAATTTGGAATAAGCCCTTACTTGGGGTAAATCATTGTATTGGTCGTATCCTTTTCATTTAATTTACAAAACAAATGGGCCAAATGCCTCAAATTAGTATGCTGCTAATTTTCCTTGATGTTGTTTTAGATATTGAGATGGGACGTTTCATCACTGGAGCAGATAATCCAATTTTATTATATGTAAGTGGGGGAAATACACAAATAATAGCATATTCAAGGAAAAAGTATAGAATATTTGGAGAAACCATTGACATAGCAGTTGGGAACTGTCTAGATAGGTTTGCAAGAGTACTGAAGTTATCCAATGATCCTAGTCCTGGTTACAATATAGAATGTTTAGCAAAAAAAGGATCTAAATATCTTCCCTTACCTTACTGTGTTAAAGGTATGGATGTAAGTTTTTCTGGTATATTGACATACATAGAAGAGAAATCAAAGAAATTACTGAATGAAGGTTATACACCAGAGGATTTGTGCTATTCTTTACAAGAAACAGTATTTGCAATGTTAGTAGAAACAACAGAGAGGGCTATGGCACATGTTGGCTCAAATGAAGTTCTTATTGTTGGAGGAGTTGGCTGCAATTTAAGGTTGCAAAAGATGATGGAGATAATGTGCGAAGAAAGAGGTGCTAAATTATACGCTACAGATGAGAGATTTTGTATCGACAATGGACTAATGATTGCTAAAGCAGGTATGGAAATGTTCAAATCTGGATGGAAAATGAAATGGGAAGACAGTGGTATAACACAAAGATATAGAACTGATGAGGTGGAAGTGACTTGGAGATGTGATTGATATATTGGAAAAAAGTTCTTTGATTTACAGATTGTAATATAATTTGGTTATCATTGTAACAAACAAAAAAATTATAAAAAAAAAAATTATATTTATGGTCCAATAAAGCTTTTGATTTCATCACTAATTTTATTCTATTACAAACATGCATTTTCAGCATGAGCATCTGGATTTGTTTCATTTTTATAAAATAAGCTATAAACAGTTCTGCCTTAATATTTATGTACCAATAAAGAGAAAAATCATTGGTGAGGTCCACAATTATAATTATTATCTACATTACAGAATTGAGTAAACTATAAACTCTTTACATTCATATTAATAAGAAAACAATTTTGATTCCACCTCCAGTTTGAAATTCGAGAAAATACTGACATTGTGACATCTAGGGAAGCTTTTATATGTTCTAATGGTTATATCTTTTCGTTACGTTGTCTGTAATTTTTTAATTTTGAGCCGCGAATGGTCTCAAGCAATAAGGTTTGAATCTCTGATGACGGATCTATAGTATAATTCCGTCCTCTCTAACCGGTCCGTAAACATGATAACTCTCGAACAGGAAAACATAAAATCTTGATTAAGTTTGTTATTAGGCAAAATCCGACTAGGGACTCCGTAAATATCGCCGTTCAAAATATTTTCTTGTCAATTTCAAACATACGGATTTGATCAAGATCAAATTTTGCAATAAGATGAAGAACAAAATTCAACGCAAAATCACTTTTAATATGGGATGAAAAAATACTCCATTCAATGACAACAGATCCGATCAAGTTGAGATTTCGTGTGTAGATATAAAATCACAATTTCAAGCCTTGTTCAGAATTTCGTGTTGATTTCTTTATCAATATTAAAGAAAATTCAAGCAGAATATGGGAATAAAAACGACGGAACTTTAAGTAAAATTTCATGTTGATCAAGTCACAGAATCATATAAATTTCAAGAGGAATCTTGAAAAGTAACCAATATTTCCTCAACAACAGATCCGATTACAAAGAATTGAAATTTTGTATGTGTAAAATGATCAACCAAAATCAAGCCAAATTTCAGGATAATAACATTATCAGTACCCTCCATATAGATAACAAACCAACAGCAATGATATATTGAATCATATCTCTATAACGCTTTTGGTTAGACAGGAAGTGAATTTTGATCCTGTTTGAAATTTTTCATTAATTATGAATGTGTGATGCAGTTAATTTCTATACCTAATATTCTTTCAACTAAACACCATTTATTAGCAATCAACAAGTTTTTTGTATCTATAATCAATTTATACTGACATAGAATTCAACAAAATAAAATTTCAATAGAATTAAAACAAATGGAATGAAATTAATCAACAAATCATCTTGTACTTCTTCGTTCTGCGATCCATTCTCTTATTTCATTGGCTAACGCTGTATCTGGAATGACTTGATCCATGGAAAGTGGTGATCTGTTGAATGGATCGGTTTGATCGCTTAGCAAGTGCCTAAAATCAAATTTTCAGATTTTAGTACATGAGGCTCACAGAAAACTTCAGGTTACTATATATATACTATATCAGGTGTCCCAAACTCGATGGCCTATTAGACGTTTCTGGAAAAGTAATCAAAATTTTGAGCTGAAAATTTGCATATTGGGGTTTGAGACAATGATCTTTCTCCCTAAAATATTTTCAGAACTCTACAACTTCCGGTTATACCGGAAACAGACTACTACTTCCTTATTTCAAATAGCACACCCAGTATATTATTGCATCATTAGATAGCTTTTTTGATGGCAATTTCGGCAATATGCCATACCTTGGGTAAAAATTCAACGGTTCATGAGTTATTGGGAATCTTATGAAAAAAAAGGTGGCGATGAGGACTCACATTTTTTTTAATATTTCAGCAGAAAAAGCCTTTTTCGAAAAAAATTTTTTTTGTTTCGTTTACGCAAATACGTAGTATTATAAGACTGTTTTCGGCTTGGACCAAAAATGTACAGGGTGTTTATAAGAGGATCATGAACTTGGACAACTCAAATTCATCAAAACTCAAGATTTTCAAATTAGAACCTATATTTTTTATTATTTCAGTCGATTCTACGTACAAAAATAGTGGGGGTTACTTCAGCAAACCCTATACCTAAAATGAATACTTCAAGAGTTATCGGGGAAGAACTTCAAATGAGGAAAAACCGCTATTTATAACTGTGGGAATAACTGTCTGTTACTTCCGTAAAACACAGAAAGAAAATAAAACAAATTTTTTTCGAAAAAGGCTTTTTCTGCTGAAATATTCAAAAAAATGTGAGTCCTCATCGCCACCTTTTTTTTCATAAGAATCCCAATAACTCATGAACCGTTGAATTTTTACCCAAGGTTTGGCATATTGCCGAAATTGCCATCAAAAAAGCTATCTAATGATGCAATAATATACTGGGTATGCCATTTGAAATAAGGAAGTAGTAGTCTGTTTCCGGTATAACCGGAAGTTGTAAAGATCTGAAAATATTTTAGGGAGAAAGATCATTGTCTCAAACCCCAATATGCAAATTTTCAGCTCAAAATTATGATTAGTTTTCCAGAAACGTCTAATAGGCCATCGAGTTTGGGACACCCGATATATGAGAATATATACACAGAATTGAGGTTGGAAGATTTTGTAAATACTCAAAATATCAATGTTAATTACTAAATATCCATTGAAATTCAATTCGAATTTCAAACACTCATTGAAAAAATCTGTAAATTTAGTTTCAGCTGATTTAGAAGTTTAGACCTTGTAACTAGTATACCTGTACTGATTTAACATAAGAAAATGAAGATTATTATTATATCACTTCAAAACTGAGAGTGCTAGGACTTTGCAGTAAAAAACATTATATTCAGTAGCATGGAAGCAAGCAAATTTATTTCTTGAAAACTAGATGAATCACACATTATTATGAAATTAAGAAAACATATTGCTTCAAGCAATATGTTTTCTTAATTTCATAATAATGTGTGATTCATCTAGTTTTCAAGAAATAAATTTTTTAATACAAGTCACGTCAAACAGAAAATTGTATTGATCGAGGTGACATTTGGATACTTTCGGTTCTATTGAATCAAAAATATGTCTACAGACATGCGCATTTCATGCACTGATTGTCAGATTCAGACGTAGACACGAAAAAACATACTAATAAATGCAATTAAATTTAGATAGGGCATATCCAGTGCCTCGTTTTAACAAAACAAATGCGACAAGAAGCAGCAACAGGAAAAAAAGAAAAAAAAAATTACCTTGCAATGGTTGTCCTATCCACTGTTTGTCTTGAACTAGGCAGAATTACAGGATCGGTCATTAATGTCGACATTATTGGATCTAAGAAATTATCAGGGGCCCCCGTAATGGCCTCCTCGTTTGCTTGGAACTCTTCAGCTATTTTGGATACTTTCTCAGCTAATTCCTTGATCTCTTGTATGTAAGAAGTCCCTCCAATTCTGATCAGAACATCTTCTGCGTATGAGAACAATTGAGGGCTATACGAACGGCCATCCTGAGAAATGGCTAGGCAGAAAGCATCAGATTGCTTAAGATTGATATAGATCTTACATATTTTCAGGACTGTTTCAGCAGGTTCAAAACTGAATTCTTTCGGGTTCTTTACCTATAAAATTCAAAATGAGATTTATGTTCCACCGTTTTTTAAACTGATCGCAATGAAATATTTTACTTTCTGTATTAATCAGGTACATTAGCTTTTTTTTTTACTCTAATTTCATGATAATTTCCTTTCTGAAAATGCATTTCAGACCAACATGAACAACTTTGGTTTCAAAATCATACTAAACGAAGGGTATGGTCCGTATATCGCCGAGAATTTCAGACGGACCGCTTGACACTCGTCAATGGTCAACTAAATTTTTCATTGACAAAATTTGGGAGGTTGATCTCTATTAATTTGTAAATAACTAATACTTATTATTGGCTCTGAAGGGCATTTGTTTCATAATTAAAATTAAAAGTTTACGGGTGTTAAATGTCATGAAAAATATTCATAAACAATAATCTGAAAATTAAAATGACAACTACCAACCGGAATGGGCGTGGTTACCGAACCTAACCAGAATAAGAGTACGGTCCCTCTGAGGACAGATAACTCACCGAAATTTGAGGAAATAGTCACCGATTTTTTAAGAATTTGACAACTTACTAACCGTAGTAACCAAGGTGATATACAGACCATACCTAAGATGTCTAAAATTCAGGTGTATGAACTGATTAGCTTTTGTTTTGCCAATTTTGAGAATATTAGTTAAGCTTCATTATGTCAACTGTAGGTAGCGCTATCAACAAATTAAGATTCTTGTTATTTATTATTTACGAGGTTTGTGCCATTATGTACCTATATGTATATCTTTCATTATAGTTATGATCTATGGAAGCAATTCTTGTAATTGAAATACCAATAAACTCTCTCTATTACAAATATTTGAATTCATTCCAGTAAACGTTTCGTGTTTTGTTTCACGACTTTGCACGATCATACTCGATAACACATCGCTTTTGATTGGTCAGTATCGGGTTTTAATTAATGTATCCAATCAAAATCAACCGAAATGACAAGTATGACATTGCGGCGCCGCCACGAACTAAAACTAATATTTTCAATTTAGTCGAATGTCATTGCATTCAAAATTTGACGAGTGCATTCACCATGTTTTTAGACATCTTAACCATACCTATAAGGAATGTATGTAAATCACTATGACTTACTTTGAAATTTTTCTTGTTTGGTCCAACTAGATTGAAGAGAAAATAATTCAACATTGACGCCATTCTATCAACCATTGTGGAATGTGTGAAGACAATAGTGATTTTGGAAGTTAGATTTTCTAAAGCCGTGATAGTATCTCTTCCTAGAATATTATCAAATCTTGCTAAGTTCCCTATTTGCCTAATGGAACCCAGAATTTGAGCAATTTCATTTGCTGGAAGGGTGGATTCTTCTTCATCTCTAAAAGTGCTTCGAGTATATTCAACATCTTTTAACAGTAAATCAGAAAGTCTACCTTGCTACTTGCAACTCCCTCAAGTTAGACATATTGGTTAACGAATCATCTAGTAGAAATACTGCATCGTTAATGAGGAGATTGATGAAACGTAGAAATATTGGAGGTGTTACTGCTTCCATGTTCCTTTCAGCTTCTTCTGCTAATTTTCTGAAAGTATATTAGGAATTTATTGTTATTACATATCAACATTATAGAAGACTATCCTACAAAAAAACTACCTAAATAAAATTTGAATGAGGACACAAAAGCTCCTGAAATATTCTACCTGAAATGATTTTGATAATCTTCCGATTCCCATAAATATTCCATCACCTTATACATTGGTCTTCGATAATTGAACTTCTGTTCAAATTCTACACTTTGACCAGTCATCTCAATACCTACGAAAACTTCCAGTAGACTTTTAACTACCTGAAAATTTTAATGATACAGAAATTGCTAATAAAAACAAATCAAACTTTTACTGACTTGTAGCTTAAATTTATATTCAGCAAAAAGCTTCTTTCTTTGAAAGTTTCCCACATTCCTAGGCCTTGATGATATAATTTCTCCATGTACAGGTAGTAAGGCCTCTACACCCTCTGCTAGTTCTGCTCTCAAATGAGGGTTTTTCAGACAGCCATGATTACCCATAAACATCAATAAGAAATTCAATATTGGTTCCAGCTTCTCCAAACCATGTTCTTCAAAAATACCCACATTGAACCGTTTAATGAAATTTACAAAACATATTATATTGTTGACGATGAATTCAGGAATACATCTGAAATAAAATAGAATGGGTAATTTAAAGTAATACTTAGGGTATGGTCTGTATATCGCTGAGAATTTCAGAGCGGTTACTAGTGGTTTTCAATGTGTCAGGTAAACTGATTCGTATTTACGGACTGCTTGTCACTTGTCAATGGTCAACTAAATTTTTCATTGACAGAATTTTGGAGGTTATAAATGGTTGATCTCTTTTAATCCGTAAATAACTAGTAGTTCTTAATGGCTCTGAAGAGTATTTGTTTCATAATTAAAATAATAAAGTTTTTGAGTGTTAGATGTCATGGAAAATATTCATAAACAGTAATCTGAAAATTAAAGTGACAACTGCCAACCGGAGTGGGCGTGGTTACCGAACTTAACCAGAATAAAAGTACAGTTTCTCTGGTGACTTACTAACCATAGTAACCAAGGTGATATACGAACCATACCCTTAGTGACATTAGAAGGAATAGTTTTATTGATAATTTAAGTGAAGTAAATTCTTGTACAGGGTATCCCAAACTCGATGCTCACTGAGAGCATCTCGAAAACTATAAGAAAGAATGTTCTAGGATCCCCGATCTTATTTTCAAGATAATAAGATATCAGACATAATATCGTAAATATCTCACTTTGCTCTCGAGTCATTTTGAAAAATGACTGTATCATGGTTTCTGTTCCAGATATTCAAAAAATTCTAAAACATTTTTTTCAGTAATTTTTATGGTTTATATGATACTAATAACAGATAATAGTAATTAATTTAAGACAACCTGTTACCGAAAAATCAAGTTCAAGAAATGATTTAATTTTGAGTGTTGGAATTAAACGTGTTGGAATTAAATATAATCTCATCCTGAACCCAGAAATATGTGCAACTTACCTCAATGTATTTGGAATGCTACTTGAAATTGGAAAAGAAATTTCCGTCTCCTCATTAGGAGCGTAACTATTTTCATCGTTCGAGTCTTGCTTAATTGCAACTAGACACAACCAGTAACAAGAACTACTTATGAAGTTAAACATCGATGACAACATGTTGGGTTCAGTGAGTTGAGCCTTGTATGATAAAAATCTGCAATGAAAAATATAGACATTTTCTGTAAATCATGATAAAAGAAATGATATCAATTCATTTATATGAAACGGTACTACGAGCATAATCATCAATCTTTTCAAAGTTAAATTTTTTAGTTTTCCTGCATATATCTATAATAATTAAAAACATTAAACAATATGAATTTTTTCAGTTTATAAGTGAGGCAATTTTTTTTCACATACTTTGTCATTTCGGTTCTCAATCTCTCTCTAATGCTATCTGGATCTCCATAATGTCTAGATCCATTCCTAGATGCTTCATAAAGTCCTTCTAATCTGGCAAATTCCTTAAAACAACAATCAATTAAAACAATGTCCCACAGTTAGTCATATTAATGGTGTTAACATGTTTCTACTAATATATATAATTTTTTAATGTTCCAATAAGAAAAATTATATTTGGTTTCAGTAATAAAAAGTTATTGTCGTAATATTAGTTCTCTCACTTATCTGTAATTAAACTTCCCTGAAATCACAAGTGATCATAAAGTTAACATTTATTTATCTTTTATTAAAGAGACCATTGTATTTGAGAAATTAATAATAGTTAGCCAAAGACATAAAATACCATATCATAATTAATTTTTTTTTTTGTTCAACATAAAGAATTTTTTCAACCTTCAACATTTATTCTAATTACCTGATTCATTTTAATACTCTTATCGACTGCTAGTACAAATCCAGAATAAGTGACTGAGTGAGTCATGTAAAAGCAATTTGAGATGAACGAGTAAGAATTTGCCATAAGCCTCTGTTCTGTAGAGTCTTCTTCCACAGGTAATATACAAGTATGTCTCGACATATTTAGTAAATGGATATTTTTTTCTTGAATCAAATCATTCTGAAATGAAAATGTAAAAATTTGCAGTAATTCAATTTTTATTTGTGTATCATCTTTACAAATCCCTCAATCCATTATATTCTTAACCATCAAAAGATCACTACATATTTTATTTCTTCCTTTTATGATTCAGCATTTTGAATTCATAGTACACATAATATTAATTAATTTATTAATTTTGACACTATTTCTCTTTATGTACAAGCTTTTGTATATAATCTCAAATAAACTATCTATTAGATTGAAGTCCACTGAATCTTTTTAAGATATCCTCAAATTCATTATTATTTTCAGAAACTAAAGTTACTAACTGAACTTTTATTTTTGACTATGAGCTGAAAAATTAGAGTTTATCCAATCTCCAAAACAGATCAATTACATTTCAGGCAAATAAATTCACAAAACCCAATTGGCTACTTACTGGTACAGTACAATAAGTTGGATCCACCTTGAGAATTTAATCGTGAATTTAAAGTAGTAATATATTGTTCTGTTTGCAACAAAAAACATGGACTACTTAAATTTGGTCTAGAAAGATGTTTATTAATATGAAAGAATTAACCCGTTTATCAATGTCAAAATGACCAGAACGCAAAATCAAATACTTCTTTTAGTATTGGAGTGAATTTTTCATAGTCCATTGACTTTGATGAGAAAAATACTTACTGGTACAGCACAATAAGTTGGATCCACCTTGAGAATTTTTTTTTTATTGCAAAAAGGTTCGCTCAGCTTCAATAGCACATTTCCTAATTGGAGCATAAAACCATCAGAAACACATGTATAGTTGAAATCAAGAGCTAACTGAACGTTCCATAATTTTTCTCGGTCAGAATTATTCGCTATACACTGACCTATCCAATTCAAAATCTTGTTATAGACTGCAGGACTAATCTTTAGTAATGACAAGATAAAAAGATGTAGCTGATCTGTTATCAACTTTACTTTATTCCATACTACACTTTCCATACTATCAAGAGCAGTCTGAAAATACATATATCAATATTTTTTTCAATATATAAATTACAACATTAACAAATTGTATTTTCAACAAGCTAATAGTAACCTTCATATACATTTTGTGCATATAAATGGGTATATTTTATATATTTTATTGCAAGCACTGGTTTTGTTCACTTTTCTATTGAAAAAAAAATTGTGAATGTTTTCCAACTCAATGAAAAAATATTGAATGATAAACTCACATGTGTCATAATGTCTCTAAAGTGTTCATATTCTGCTCCTGGATTTTTGGGCAGTATACTTATATTAAACAATGCGCCTAATACAGTATTGGCATAGCTCACACCAGTAGAAGGTTTCTTAGGCTCATTGCATTCCATGAATAAAATTGCAATATTTTCTTTCATTGTTAAAACTTTTAGTACATCAAAAAATTTCATATCGAATGTTGATAAATGTTGTACAAGTAAGTCTGATGTGAGAAGAGAAATTATTTTTCTGTATATATCCACCAGGGATGATTCATCTGAAATATAATAAAAACTTAATACTTTAAATACTTTTCATAAACAACTAACAAATAATTAGTACTGAAGAAGTGTTTTTAGTTCAATATACATTATAGAATTTATTGGATTGGTTTTATTACAATAAATTTTTCAATTATCTACCTTCCAAATTTGTAGGTCAAATTCTCAAATTAAATCGGCCAAGTCTGATACAGCTGATTCTATTTCTAATCTATTGAAAAGAGCTATTGCAGTAGCTTCTGAGATATGACTTAATATAATTTTATTAATTATTATCCGCTCACCATTTTCATCAATAGTCTGACAAAGATCTTTGAAGAATTCGGAATGCATATCATCATACTTCATAATATCTAGTATCTGCCTACATTCATTCTGATCGGAATAAATATCTGGGTAAATGAAAGCAGTTGAGGCATTCTTCAGTATTTCATCTTTAATAATTTTGTAATCATTAATTTCATCTAACCCTTCTTCTCTATAAATTTTATAGCATTCATAAAGATATTTAATTACTTCGTTTTCTCTTGAGTGATTTGAATATGTATCATAGGCACTTGAACTTGAAGAGTCAGTGCTGGAAATGCTCAATAACCTTTCACACAAACAATACGATAAATTTTCCTTATTTAACACTATTTGTTTTTCTGCAGAAGAAACAAGATCCCCAATATACATGTAACCATGTTTTCTGGCGACATCCTCATTCAAACTGAAAGCAAATATACGCTCGAGAAGCGAAATAATCGAGTCCTCTTTAAGTATTTTTTTTTCATGTAAGGTGTCCGAAGTTCCTTCTTCATTTACAAATGCAGCGAATGGATTTAATTCGGACATTTTTATGTAATTAGTAGGAAGAAACAAAAAATTTAGTCACGACTAGATATTCTCAATTATAGTATCAAATTTTATAAAAACTGCTTAGATAAGACAGACAATTCATTTCTGCTAAATACTTTGATAATTAAAAGAGAAGGTATTGTTATGATTATTTTTTGATGATTAATGTCATAGAGTAAATAGAGCAGTGACTAGTGATAAAGTTGACTTGACAGCCCCGTCTGAAGAATATAATTCTGTACTTTACTATCTGTGACAGATTCTCTATGCAGATGTCACTTATACAAACAAACAAATTTGAGTTTCACTTTGAAAAATTTTTAAATGTAAAATATATATTAATTATAATGATATGTAGAAGCTGTCATGGGAAATGTATGTTGCGGTGAAAAGAAAGAAAAGAAGTAATTATAATTTATGGATCTAAATTGGCGATACTAACAGATTACATTGCAGAAAGATTGTATTACTATTAGTTGGATTGGATAATGCAGGAAAAACTGTTGCTGCCAAAGGATTGGCTGGTGAATCTATTAATGATGTCATACCCACTGTAGGATTTCATGCTGTGAAATTGAATTACAAAAATTACATTGTTAAGATTTACGACTTGGGTGGAGCAGCTAATTTCAGGGGCCTTTGGCCAAAGTATTTTGTTGATGTATAATATTCAAAAAATGTTTCTTGAGATAAGACCTTAATAGTATTATTTTAGGCATATGGTATTATCTTTGTTATTGATTCAAGTGATATTGAAAGATTAGATGAAGCAAAACAAGTTCTAGAATCTGTATTATCCCATGAAAAAGTAGCAGGAAAACCACTATTGTTTTTAGCTAACAAACAAGATGACGAAAATGCATTAGACGAAATTGATCTTCATGAGAAATTAAATTTGGAAGATATGGTGAATACCTATCATTGTCCCACCTTAGTTGAATGCTGCTCAGCAACCTACTCGGGAAAAAAAACTAAAGTAGATCAAGGAATATTGAATGGCTTTATATGGTTGATGAGCTTCATTGATAAGAATTATGTAGGATTAAATACAAGAGTCATAGCTGATATTTCACAACAAGAACATATTGAAAAGTTATTAAGAAATGAGATAATCAAAAGAATACATGAAGCTAAAAAATTGGAGGAATCAAATGATGAAAATGCTATTGAATTATATTCAGAGTATGCTAAAAAATTGAATTCTCACAGCATGAATAGAGAGAATGGATCTTGTGTTTTGAATTCAAAAAATGATGATGACAGCTCGATAGATGATTTTCCACCTATTTATTATGGGTCTGTTCAGCAGCAAAACCTCCAAAGACCTAGTTCAGCAAGAGAATTTGTTAGAAATCAATTACAAATAAATTGTAATGGAGTTCAAACTACTAAAATTAATAAAACCCTTCCAATTAATCTGATTGGCATTAAACTTTCAAGTTCTGCCAAGGAAAGATCCAAAGCTCTTGTGATGCCAAAAAGAATACTGAAATCTGCTGGAGACATTTCCACATCTGTTCATCTTCCGAATATGGTGTTCCCAAAAGAGAAGGCAGATTATTTGGATATGAATATTGTGAATAGGAATTGTCGTTTTCTTCCAATAGATTTAAGTCCAAAGGTTAATGTTCAGAATAATATATCCTGGAGTATATCTGAGGATGAAAATGGAATAAGTTTCATTAAAATGGATTAGGGCAATTTATGGAATTCTGAATGTTTTCATATTTTTATACTGCTTATTGAGCAATAGTTATTATTACCAAAGATGCACTATAATGAAAGCTTTTTATTGATCATTTAATTTAAAAATTATAACATTCTTATTTTGCAATGATCTAATCTTTTTTATAAAATGAAGCATTTTTTGTAGAGAAAAAATATTTTCCTTCAAGGAATAGAGTAAATATATATCAACCACAATCATGTATATAAATTATAATTATCACATTATAAGTAAAAATACTTCTTCTATAACTAACAGTTTTAAAATCTCAAATTAATAAAATATTCCTCACTATGAAGAATATATAATAAAAATCACACTAGTATGTGTTTTCATCAATATTATTGTATTTAGACATTCTCGAATGAATACATTATTATTCTTGTAATTTGACTGATATATTTTATTAGAACCACAAAAAAAATATAAAGTCCTAATCAAGTCGAATGAAATCAGAAAGCATAGTTAGGGAAATTAAACAGCAGATCTAAAAACTATCATTCTTTTATTTCCATAGATTTCATACACTGCAGGGAGTTTTGGAAAAAATTACACATTTTCATTTTATTTTTTGACATTTGAATAAAAGGTCGTGTAAATGCTTCTAACTCTTCTAACTTTGAAGAAAAATTTTGCGGCTTGAATTTTCCTTCAAGAATTTCATCTTTAAATATCTCAAAGATTATTTGAGCTGATCCAGAGTGCCTTTTATTTTTAGTCCAATTCAAAGCATAATTGAATAAAGAGCTCTTATGGTCTGTTGTTAAACTTTCTACAACCATTTTCAAATCGTTTTTATCTGTTTTTACTATCTCTTTTATAATTTGTAGTGCTTTGAAGGGTTTGTTCAATCTTATAGCCAATTTAATTGCTTTCTTCCATTTACGAGACTGTAGATAATTATCAAGTTTCTGTTGTTCTGCCACTTGCATCTCCGCTTCTTGGAATTTCTCCATCCTTTTTTGTATGGTCATGTCCTTCCATTTAATAAGAGTTGAATCTGCATCTCCTGTCACAATCATAGATTCTTCTTTATTTACAGCTATAGCCCATATTTTTGCATTATGTTCTGCTAAACACAAACGAATTTCTTGATCTTTAACATTAACAACTTTTATACAACCATCTCCTCCACAAGATAAAATTTGATTTCCATTTGATATAAAATCAACTTTAAAAACACTTGAATCATGAACAGGTATATGACTACAACATGACATTGTTTCTAGATTCCATAATCTAATTGAACCATCAGTTGAAGATGTTAATACAATTTTATCAATGGGTGCAAACCGTAGACATAATACTCCCCTTCTGTGACCACGTAACACACCTATTAGGTTCAAATTTTCATCCCATAACTTAGCAGTCTTATCTTGACTAGCTGTACCAATGATTTTATCATTTGGAGCAATTGCCACACAGTTTATTTCATTTTGATGAGCTATTCCAGTTTTTGGACAGTTCAATGAAACCAATTTATCATTCACAACAGAGGGAATATCCCATAATTTCAAACAAAAATCACTACTCACACTTACTGCCCATTTTGCAGATGTTTGACTGAAACAGCAACTGCCAACTGTTGCGGTATGACGTTTTCCTACTCCTATGCAATGAACACCAATAGAGTATAACCATAATCGAATTGTTTTATCTTTGCTTGAGGATAATAATAAGTTAGGATTTGTTTTAGGCACTGATAATGATAACACAATATCTGTATGTCCTTTCACTAATTGGCAGTTCATTGAAGTATTATCATAAAGTTTGATATCACATGAATTAGTAGCTATTGCTAGATGACTATCATTTTGTCCCATGAATGCAATATCAAATATTTCATCAGTGAATCCTACAAACTGTTTTGTACAAGCAAAGGATTTTAGATGATGTAAAATTATGTTATGTTCAACAGTTACTACAGCAATTGTTTTTGTATTACTATTGAATAGTAAATTTGATACAGCTAGAGCACCTCCTTCTACAGGACTGACCAATGAATTTTCTTGAACATAGATTTCTTTTACATTTAAAACGTCCCAAATTCTAATAACACCTTTTTCACCTGCTGAAGCAATATAATAATATTCAGGATTACTTTTAAAACCAGGAACTTTGAATTTTGCAGGTAAACTCACAATAGAATCCACTGCTTCATAAAATGGTATAGATTTCAATGGTATATCATCTTTGAATTTCCATAATATCATCACTTTATCTCTTCCACAAGAAATGAAGTGGGTATTATCATGAGTAAATACAATTGAAGTGACTTTGCTGTAATGTTTTTCATATTTTTTCATTAATTTTCCTTCTACCAAATCAAAATGAAGAATCTTTCCATCATCTCCAGTAGCCAAAATTTCTTCCTCATTTGGAACAAATTGTAAAACGCTGACAACTCCTTGACATCCTTTTAAACTCAACACACAACTATTGTACTCAATGTTCCAAATTCTAACTCCACTATCTGAGCCCCCACTTGCTAATCTATTGCCGTTTAGCTGTAATCTTGCAATAGGTCCTTTATGAATTGATTTCCAGGTCTTTTCCACCTCACCTGATTCATTCCATAATTTCAGGAGTCCACTTTTATGTGCAGATACTATTATTTTTCCATCACTAGTGAAACTTTGAATAAAATCGGCATCTTCAGAATATTCTTCACCAACTGTTTTCGAAACCGTTCCTTCAAGTATATTGAACAAATTAATTGAGCTTGCTGATTGACAATAGAATACATCCTCGTGCCATTCTACATTTCCTCCAGTATAAAAAGCCGTATGCTTCGATTCCACCTCGAACCTAAACAAATCATTTTAATTTAGCAATAACGTAATGTTGGACGATAAATCGTATGATGTAAAAATTGTTGGCATACTTACACTTCTTTCAACTGTGAAGAACTTCCCATTTTCGATATTCATTCATACAAAATACACAAAACACTATATTTCTAAATTAATTTTCGTTTAACCTTATTGTTTAACCTCAATTTATAAAGTTCCACCGATCATAGAACCACTGATTACTAGTAAGTCTGTGATAGAACCACAGACTAGTAATCTGTGATAGACATAGATTAACAAAATAAATAAAAAATTTTCTTTTTTTAATTATCTCATTCTCATATAAACAATATTATACCCTCTTTATATATATTCTGATAATGAAATGATCCAAAAATTCATTTTGTATCTTAACAACTTTGATATTACCTGTAAGATTACTTCGTACAAATGAATGAGTCTTTGAAACTTAAAATTCTTCGAGTTTTATTTATAATTAGTTATTTTATTTAACCAAATATGATAAGTTGGCTCTATCTTTTTATAAGTTTGGTTACAGATGTCGCACGAATGCTTGAATCGCTTTATTTTCTGTGCCCTACGGAAAACAGAATCTCCTGTCACAGACTAATCTGTGCTCCTGTTTGTTATCACAATCGCTTTCTATGTTCTAAGTATGAATTTTAACCATAGACCTGGATATTAGGTCTATGGTTTTAACCTCTTTTCGTTTTTCTGAGGATGTTATTCTTGACTAGATGGATAAATCAAGATAAATTAATAAAAATATTCTCAATTTCTTAATAAATTTAATAATTTTCTACAATGTTGCATTTGATTAATGACGGAGAATTATAAGCATTTTTTGAATAAACCAACTGATCCAAAAAAATCTAATTATAACAGCGGCAAGAGTGAATAGTTTAATGAAAATTTATTTTAGAAATTTTTAAAATTATATTTTATATATTTTTTATAAGAGCTCATAACTACCATAAAAATTGCAGTTCTTTTATACTACTTGATCTAATCTCAACAATAATTATAATAAAATAAATACAAATTTCAATAAAATTAACAAATCGTAAAACTGAATACAGGTGACATGATATACAATATGCTCAGCAGATAGATTTATGTATTGATTTATCTTAATAATTTCATTTTACCAGGCTGAGTTCCTCCTCAAATGAAACATCATCTGAAACTGACATTCTTTCTTGATCAACAAGGACAGTCAATACATGCAATTCATTATCCAAGTTAGCAATTTCAATTCCTAGTTCATCAATAGTTACTTTATTAGCCTTGAATTTTTCTTTCAGATGTAGGATTTCTTTATCTTGCTTTTTTTTCAACATATCATTTTTTAACCTCCGCACATCTCTTTGAAATTGTTGTTCAAATTCCTGTATTAGACTTTTTTTTTCCATATCAATAATTTCTTTACAACTATCCAAAATATCCTCACAACATGTTATAACTTGTTGTTTTTCCTGCTGATAATTGTAATCCTTATTTCTTTTCAATTCTTCATAACTTGATTTAGTTTGATGTATGACTTCTTCCAGCTGTTGTTGCTCAGTTTCTGTAGATATGTAATTCAAAAATGTTTCTCTAGTTAAGATTTGTTTAGTTAATGCTGGAAAGTTGAGAATGCTGTGGTTCTGCTCTAATGCTTTTTTAGAAGAATTTATATTGATCAGCATACAAAAATTCTCCAACCCTGATAGTGTCTTCTTGAAGAGTAGGGTGAGCTTAGAATCTCTATAAGGAATAATGCAGTTGATGTTAGGATGCATCTGAGCATGTTGCAATGCTGTAATACATCTTCCCAGGACCATAAGTGAATTGCTATTACCACTAGATTCTTTTGATCTTTCCTTGCCAGCAAGATTGCAGATACTGAAAGCTGATATATAAGTTGTATCGGTGTACTTTGAAGCCTGTGCTATTTTGATAGTAAAAATATAATGATTAGAAAGCAGATTAATTTCACCATTTGATGAAGAGAATTTCAATTTTTGTATGCCATACTGATAAACCTGATACGCTTCAAGACTATTTGATACACAGATATGAGTCAAATCTTTGATATAGTGTTCACCATTAGTACTTGCAATGCGGGACTTTTTCCTAAGTTTATAGTTTACACAGTTTTGAAGTACGTCATACACTTCCTCATTATGAATTTCAGCAAATGTGACCCATATCCCTAGTTCCACTTCTGGTGGCTGTTCTAAAGAAGCAAAAGGTTGATTCTTTAATTTATTTTGCATAGACCTAAAAAAGAAAGAATAGTTATGATTCCTGCTTCAAAGTTGAGAATTTTTTTTCTATGTATTAAAAAAAAAACTTGAAAATGAAACATTTTCAATTTGATATAGAAAAATCATTCAATAGAGATAGTACTTACTGATATAATTCATTATTTCTTGATCTATGAATACCATATAATATTTCTCTTTTCAATTCTTGCTCTAAATTTATTTGTTCTAAACTCAGCTTGATCACTTTTCCTTCAGCAGTAGGTTTGATTGGAGCCACGGATGGCAATTTTGGTAGAGTATTGAATAGGTATTCTAATGTTCTTGGTATAAAGCCAGGTTCTTCCTCTGTCCCAAGAGTTGTGAAAGTTTTTCCTTCAATGAAAAAATCTCTCTTAATAATTTTAATAGCAAAAATTGAAGAAAAATTATACAAATCCAAATGAAAAAAAATATTGTACTATACTATACTTTTTGAGCATGAATATGCAATTTAGCTGAACTCAAGAAATATGAATTTAAGAGAGTTTCAGGTAATATTTTACAACAAACCTGCTGCTGGTGCACCATATATAAATAAACATGCGTCTTTCCCATTCAGAAATTTTAAAACTTTTACTTTCACGATGTCATCAAAAACTTGTTCTTGGGTAGAGTTTTTATCAAATATTTTAGAAAACTCAATTTTTTTAAAAATTGTTTCTTCGTCTTCAGTTTTTCTTCTTTTTTGTTCAGCATAAATGAGTTCATTGTCATGTATAATATAACAATCATCTGAATCTGTACTTGGTTTGAGTCTAAGATATATTTGGATTATATTTTCCTCACTACAATAGTTATCCTCCTAATAAGAATAAAAATGTATTACTAAGTTATATTAATACAATTTAATTCATTATTCTACTTATAATAAAAAAAATAACATCTAGAGACTAATAATTTCAAAATTGGCGTTTATTCAAATGTAACAACATAGTAACACAAATAAATATTCATCAATTAAAAAAGTAAGACAGGCAAACCCTATTCCTTCCTTACTTTCTCTGTTGAGTATTTTAATACTCTCATGGCTTATATTTATAATTTTCCGAGTACAGTTTTATGTACAGTACTGCATCAATGGCATCAATCAAAACAAATTTCTATTCCTGTTTTTTAATAGAAATAAAAAGTTGATGGGGAAAAATTTCACTCAGCATCTTAAATGAAAGTTTTTTCCTCATTTCTTTCAGATTCAGAGGTACTAGGTAGTAGTCTGATTTAGTAACATCGTGCCTCCTAGGCCGCTGTGAGACCTCTCAACTTGTAAGAGTTGAAAAGGGCTTGTCTTGTTCTGTGGAAACAAAACTTTTTTCCTAGCACACGACACAAGTGCCTTTTTCACAGTAGTAAGGATAAAGAAAAGTGCGGCCCACACCACTAGGCTCAACTGACTAGAACCAGATAATATTGATTGACATTATCGCAACAGTGCTTTTACAAGTTTTACAATTTCGATTTGATTGATTGTAGCAAAACATCAATTCAAAGTAACTTTAAAATGTTAATCTCCATTACCTCGAGAACTGATTCTAATTGATCCTTCATTTCATTTACCGAGAATTTCATCTTCAACCTCACATTTCTTAAATTATTCCTATTAAAATTTTGTATACTGGGATCTCTAGATCTAATATATGAAATATTTTCTGCAACGTATTGATCCATTCTCATTCACTACTTTCTATTACGGTCGTTGTAATTTTAAGTAACTATTTTCTCCAGCTAAAATTTTCTACAAGGATTTTATTAATGTGAAATTAATTAACTTTAACCGATACTTCTAAAATCCATAAACACGCATGACAAAAGCCATAGATATTATCTCGGTTAAAGGGTAGGCTGTGCGGCTGTGCCCTCTACATTAGTCGTTTTCATGTGTAGGTAGATCTATGTAAACAGAAGTATTTCAGGGTTATTCAAGAAATATACGATGAAAAATGAAAATAGTTTTTTCTCAGTTGACCTGAATATTTTCGTTATTTAGAAGCTTTTCCAAATGGGAATTTGATAGAAAAAACAAACAAAAATTTTATGAGCAGCGGTCTTGAATGTTGGTCATATCTTGAACTAGAACTTTTGACCCTATGCATGAAATTGCTGATTTCGCCGTTAGGTGGCGTGAAGATGGACTTGAATCGCATTGTGATATTTCTAGTATTTCTAGACATGTTCAGAGCCTCATGTTTTGAAGTTCTAAGAATTCTTTTTTTTTATGCTTATGTTATATTCAAAATTAACTACCTCCAACTGTATTCTGTGCTTAAACATATAGTTATCTACACAGAACACTAAATATATAAGAAGTGCTGACCACAGAATACTAAATATATCTCATAGACCTAATATCAAATGGACAGGCCCTTAGAGAGAAATTCTAGCATGCCGCCATAGACCTTATATCACATGGACAGGCCCTAACGAGACTTTCACGAAGAGTTCGCGTCAGGCTGAATATGAAAGAGAGAGATGCAGCTAGATGAGTCAATGTCAAAATCATATGACCAAAACATTGGACTTACGTTTTGAAAATCTTGAATTTTTCTTTTATTCTGAATGAAACTCATTGTTATTTTGATATATTGGAATTCTAGCAATGTAAACGAGGGTTAGAATTGCTTGAAATCTTTCTTATATTGATCTATTTTCGACTATCAAACGTTTAATTTTTGTTTGAGAATTTATGGAAAAAGCTATAATAAATAATATTTTTATTATTTATATAACAAGAAAGGAAAGCATTTTTTCCTTAGGTATGTATATAGTCTTTTCTACTACTTTTAAGTCGTCATTTTTATCAGTCAGGGAGGAAAATGGTACTTCTACTCCTGCCGGGAGGAAAACATTTTTCCTTCCTTCTTTAGGGGCGAGAATGAAGTTTTCTATTAAGATAGTAGAAAAAATATATTTTTTTATTATATCGCAACTTAAAATGAAAATAATTTTCATATATTTTTATCAAGTGAAAATCGTTATATTATGTTATTATTGAGTGAAGATGATCATTCTTTCAAATGTTTGGTTGGAATAATCAATTCAATATAGACTAATTCTTAAATATAACCATTTAAAGATTCAAAATGAAAGTATACTGCTTAGTAATCACCTATTTGTGTTGTTCTATTTTATTACTTTGGCTTTCGACAACCAAAATTCTAAGTACAAATATTATTGATGGTAGAATGAAAAATCATTTTTACAAACAATTTTAGCGTTTAAATACAATCAGTTATGTCTATTACATTTCATTCTTCAATTTGCTATTACTTCCAACTAGTTTAGTTCAAGTCACTTATCAATTTGATATAATAGTAAAATCTTTCAAAAAATTGTTTCCAGATAACACAGGCAATTAAAAAAAAGAGAGTTTATGAAGAATTGTATTCATTAAGTGTTCATTGCTGTTCAAAATACATTATTACAATAAATGATTTAAAAAATGGTCCGACTCTAGCCTATCAGCGCATGAGGAAGAACATATTCGCAGACGGATTTCTCACTCTCCACTAAGGAGGATATTCACTCTTCCAATCATTTAATATCCAGGATATTGAAAAATATCAGGATTAAGCTCTTCCTCTTCTTAGTTCTAAACTCCTCCAAATCTTGAAATTTATGAATCTTCTTCTCCTTATCTCTCCAAGGATCAGTTATGATACATTCATTTTACCTGAAAAATACATATTATAACGTTATAAGTTGTTGTTCACATATGTTAAAAGTAATTTTCAACTAAATAACAATTTAAGATACCCATTTTCAGCCTTTCAGTGAATGAGCTTCCCTAAAGATGAATTTTTAAGCCACGGCACAGAATATGTTCCTCATTTAGTATGGCAATCTAAAAACTGAAAATTTCAAACTATTTGATCTTCATATTTGGTTTTTCTTGAATTGAACTTACATTATTATCGTTTAAATCACACCTAGTATCATAAGTATTTATGGACTTGTCTGTACCAAACCAACTGTTGTGTTCTTAAGATCAATAATATCATGTCTTATTTCCATTCTATGTCTTATTGTATCATTTGGTATCATGTCCCTTTCAGATTTTCCAGCTGCTGTTCACTTCAGAGCTGTATGTTATTATGCTCCTAATTATTGAGTACATTTTTTCTTATTATTCACATTTATGTTTTTAATCGATAATATCCTATTTAACATTGAGATTATTGGTTTTCTTTGGATGTTTCTCTCAGATATTACTTCGTCTAGTGTTCCATTCTTGGAAATCCTCATTCCCAGGTTTCTAATTTCTAGTATTTCTAATATTAGTATTCAATCTGGGGGAAAAATCTTCCATGGCAGCAGCAGAGGATTTTGATATTATAAACAGTTGTACCGTCTCTGGTTGCCCCATCTCTTGCTGTTTTGTCTCTGGCTGGTCCTGTTCAATTTCTTTTGCAATAATTATTTATATGAATGAATAAAATAAGGGACGGAAAATAAATAGATATTTCACATCTATAAAAAATAAAATATTAATGTACCTTCAATATTATCTTCAAGACATTTATCTCCATAATTTAATTTTTCAGGCATATAATTGGAGAAACTGAAAACTGAAGGAATAACATCTTTTTTCAGAGTTTTTGTACCATGAATATTAATAAATTATGTTGATGAAAACGGTTGCTGCATATTTTCAACAAGGAAAAAGGGTTGAAATCAATTCTTCTTCAGCTTTCATCTACTGTTCCCTTAATTCGCATCCTTTGGAAAACTGTGAACTCATATTTCCTTTATGTATGAATTCAGAGGGTATTAAAAGAAATAAATACTTACGAATGAAATTTCAACTTTTGGCTTTTTTCTAATCTCGCTGTACAATTGAAGGCTGCACGAGTGTGAGGCATTTTATTTGAAAATAAGTTCTTTTGGTGCTTTGAATTTCGCAATAGCAGATGGATTCTAGAAAAACATGAGCTTTCAATTAATTCCTATATTTTTTCTACTATCTTAATAGAAAACTTCATTCTCGCCCCTAAAGAAGGAAGGAAAAATGTTTTCCTCCCGGCAGGAGTAGAAGTACCATTTTCCTCCCTGACTGATAAAAATGACGACTTAAAAGTAGTAGAAAAGACTATATACATACCTAAGGAAAAAATGCTTTCCTTTCTTGTTATATAAATAATAAAAATATTATTTATTATAGCTTTTTCCATAAATTCTCAAACAAAAATTAAACGTTTGATAGTCGAAAATAGATCAATATAAGAAAGATTTCAAGCAATTCTAACCCTCGTTTACATTGCTAGAATTCCAATATATCAAAATAACAATGAGTTTCATTCAGAATAAAAGAAAAATTCAAGATTTTCAAAACGTAAGTCCAATGTTTTGGTCATATGATTTTGACATTGACTCATCTAGCTGCATCTCTCTCTTTCATATTCAGCCTGACGCGAACTCTTCGTGAAAGTCTCGTTAGGGCCTGTCCATGTGATATAAGGTCTATGATATATCTGTAGTTTTACCACAGATTACTACAGATGTTTCACTCTATGCATTTACAAAGGAAATCGTCACCGGCGTTTCGTTGACCTCGAATTCGCTCTACTCGTATTCATGAATGAGTTCGGGGTGATTCGGGGTGACCAATCAGAGAGCTAGATTGATTCTTTCGACTAATCGCAGCGATAGTTCAATTTGAATCGTGGATTTTGCGTTCGCTTAGGTTATGTTATTGAAAATGACGGTTCTAAGAAAATAAATTTTATTTTGTTCTTGCTTGATTTAAAATATTAATTGCAAATAATTCTACATTCAAATATTTCTCTCAATGTAGGATCGCTGCTCGAGCTCTCCTTGCAATCATAGTCTGCCGTAAACAGAGGAGTCATTCATCAGTAAGACGAAAAAGATTTTTTGAATCTCAAAGATACCAAGCAACCCTTAGAACATTAATGAGATTCTAAGAAGCAACCAATAGACGTTTTTTTTTTAGAATCATGCTAGTATTCCAAGGAATTTCATTATGATACATACTTTCAGATACAGATTCAATATTGGAATTGCATTTTTCTATAAATGGTGATTTGTCATTAGGTTGGCATCAAAGTGGATACTGCATATTCTGTTATTTGAGTATAACAGCATTGCATCTTTGTTCATTATTATGTCATCACTACAAGCCAATTTCCATTGCATCACTCGGTCCTTATAAACTGGATTAGGAATCACTCGGTCGTTATGAACTGGGATTAGGAAATCTGAAGAATCTTATGGAATTCGTAGAAATCCCTTGATATCTTGCTCTATTACAATTTTTAACAGAACACTTCGTACATATTTTACCTTGACCGGCTTCCATAAATACTAATTCCAAATATATTATAAATAATAAAATATTTAGTTCCTTTGTTGTTTTAATTCAAAGAAATATATTTAATGTTTTTAAAAAAACATGTATTTTGAATACTTTGATAAATTTTCAATATTCAAAGAGAATAGGAGTTGAATATAAGCAGTTGGGTGAATTCAAAAATTTGAATGGGTTAATCTGACAAATCACATGCGTTTTGAACCTTTTAGAAAGAGTGGGAAGTTCGGTTATCTTTGTCATTTTTTACTACAGTAGTTCATAGTGAAATTCAAGGTCAACGAAACGCCGTGCCTAAAAACGGCAGAGTGAATTGTCTGGTTAGTCTGTGGTTTTACTCTGTGAACCATTCTACCAATGAGAAATGAAGATGTCATCAATAAGATGAAGAGGGGATTTCTTCCGAGGGTTGCTTGAAAATTGAATTAAATGAAGATCTGAATTGAATTTATAAATATGAAATAGTAAATATAAATATAATAGAATTTTTCAGACATCATTGAATTTATGATAATATCATCAAAATGGAAAAGAACTCTAAAAAATTTATAATATGTGCTCTTGGAGTATTTATTTCCTATTTTTTTTTTGGAATATTACAAGAAAAAGTAACAAGAGGAAAATATTCATATGAAAGTGTAGATGAAAATGGAGAGAAAATCGTGAAGCAAGAAATATTTATTTATACTCTATCTCTAGTTTTTATTCAGTGCATTATAAATTATATTGTAGCATATGGAATGGTTTATATTGGTTCTCCAAAGGAGGACAAAACATCAAAAATTTATTATATTAGTGTATCTACAACATACCTACTAGGTATGGTATCTTCAAATATGGCTTTACAGTGGATTCCTTACCCTACACAAGTTGTGGGGAAATCTGCAAAACCCATTCCTGTTATGATATTTGGAGTTCTTCTCGGAAGAAAATCATATACTCTTAGAAAATATATATTTGTACTTATCATTGTGATAGGAATGGTGCTGTTTATGTTGAAAGATAAACCACCAGGCAAAGTTGATTCAGGAGTTTCATTTGGAATAGGTGAAATACTAATTATTCTGTCATTGACTATGGATGGTTTAACAGGAGCTGTGCAGGTGAATTAACTGGATAAAATTGCTCAAACTATGAAATTTAATTCAATACTACTTTAAAATATAATAGATATTATATATATTCGAAGTGTAGAGTTTATGGATATTCAAAGTCTTCAATATAGATATTTTATTTCAGGAAAGGATAAGGGCTGAATCTTTTCCTACAGGTTATCAAATGATGAAAGCTTCTAATGGATATTCTACAGTATTCCTTCTTGTTGCACTGATATTAACTGGAGAGGCATTGAGTTTTTTCAGTTTTGCCACTCGTCATCCAGTTATAGTTTACAATTTACTGACATTAGGATTAACACAAGCAGTTGGACAATTATTTTTGTTTGTTATGGTATGTGTACATGTTCTTAGTTATTAAAAATTCAACTTTTTAGTTGGGTCAGTGGGGTAAAGTTAGGTTGGTTTAGGTACAAACAAGAGAAAAATATAAGTAAATAATTTTCTTTTTTGGGAATCCAAGTAGATTACTAGATTTATCTAAAAATAGATGAGAATCTGGATAGAGTATTTACTCTATACATGTGATGGATAATGTACAAAAATTGAGCTTTACATCTACCATACTAGTTTCGATATAATCATATAAAATTGTTTTTTGGAGAGATATTCCAAAAATGACTCATAAATACTGAAAGGCATATGGAATACTTAGGGCTAGTTACACCATTTGCCTAAACATTGATTAAAAATTTAAACATCGATTACTCTCTGATTTCTTAAGAGAAATCAGAAATTAATCGATGTTTAAATTTTAATCAATGTTTAAGCAAATGGTGCCACTGGCCATTAATATACTTATTTTTCCATTGGTCTTTATTTTAACTAGAAAATTAATCACAAAAACAAACATTATCATTTTATTCTCTTTCATAAAAATTATGTTCTAGGTTTCAGAGCATGGTCCATTGGCAGTTTCTATAGTAACAACAACCAGAAAGTTCTTCACCGTTTTATTTTCAGTTATATTTTTTGGTAACATTTTGAATAGCAGGCAATGGATTGGTGCTTTAGCAGTTTTCATTGGTCTATTCTTAGATATATTTTTTTCTAAAGGGAAAATGGCTCCTAAAAAAAAAGAAAAAGAGGAAGAAGTAAAAACATTGAATTGTAAATAAGTACAATATAAATATTGTTTTTATATAAAAATTATATACGAAAATTTGTTTTCTTTAAAAGTTGGATTTTATTCACAATGACTATGTGCTATTTTAGGCAAAGTGACATTTATTGAGGATTTTAGTGAGCTAAGTTGTGATAACTATATTAGTATTATTTATATCAGAAAATTAGATTTTATGTTGAATACGTTAAATACTGATTACATATAGGTAAAATATTTGGTCTATTTTTTAAAAGAACCTCATATTCTTACAATTTCAAAACATTCATATATTTTTGTTATTGGATTTGAAAAATTCTAAGAAAAAATTGCATTTGAACTAAGGATATTTTCATAGTAAACTAGTGAGTTTTATTGCATTAACACGGTATATTGAGTTACTAAGTTCGTTCCTCATTTCTTCATCTCGTCAGTCATTTCCTCAAAATCTCATAGAATCAGCAGAAATGTTGCAAATTCATATTTTTGGTCAGGCAACACACAATACACAATTGTGCCACGTAAATGGCTTAAGTACTTATTCTTATTCATTCACTCCCAAGATGTTAGTGCAACATCTGATTCACTCTTAGAACATTAATAATATATGTATTCTAAGGATTCACTCAATAAGGCCTTGGTCTGGCACTCATACGTTATCGCCAGTGCCATACCACTTTTTTTCTCGTTAATATCTAAGAGATAAGTGTCAAAATTTGGGAACAGCTAGATTTAAGTCTGGATCGAGATATTGCAGGATAAGTAACGTCACATTTGTTGTTGTTCGATAAATGGATAAATACGAGTTTCGTGTATCGACAATATATGCTTCTTGTCACAAATCAATGAAAGCCATGGTTAAATTGAATGGACTGCCCTTTCAACAGCTCGACCACAGCTCAAATTGTCCAGAATGAGACAAGGGAGGCATTGACGAAACTCGTCAGGAAATACACAATAGCACCTAACCACAAACATAGGCATAAATTACTTATTCTCTGTTTCTCAAAAGATATCGGTGCTCGGTGCAACAACATTTTTCAACTAGAGAACGTTATTACTTATAAAAAAGTTCCTCTTGGAAATACCTTTCATATTGAAGAATATTCTTGCATCTTTCCGAATTTTGCAGAGTGTTTATTATACGAACTGGTTTTCATTATACTTTTTCATGAATAAAACTTCTTCAAGTAAAATTTGCAGTATAATTTATATATAAAAAGGGATTTGTTATTCATAAGATTCTCTTCTCCATTGAAACACACATATATTTCAATTGATGTCTATTGAAAACGTACATTTAGAAATAAAGAATTTTTACTCATAATTGAATCTCCTTTTGCCGTCAAATCTATACCCATAAGCAGCTGCATTTACAGTGTCCACCAGAGCTGGATTCCTGTATTTGAAGAAACTTCCATGTGAATGTGAGGGTCTAGTTGACCCCGTCCCTTTGTCCTTGGCGTAAAACGCTTCAAAATTCCCATTGGGGGGTATGACTGAACTTATTTCTGAGTCGTCCGGATCATAACCGATCACAACTTTCACCATTGCGATTGACACAAGAAGATGTATTAAAAGGTAGATTTTATTGTGCATCGCGTATATGGAAAAGTGAACAGATTCTATTCTACTGTCATCAATGAAACTCGTTTGTATAGTTAGTGATCACACCTCTGCGAATGACGATTTCACTTTCTCCTTTTCTCAACAGTATGCGTAATGAATAATATGCTTAATATATTTTCGGCTAAGAATTATTATATACAGGGTGTTTCCTAAACATGCGGCAAAAATTCAGGGGGTTGTTCCTTGGACTATTTTAAGCATGTTTTGTCCTTGGATGATTGGAAAAACCTCTTTGTTTCGAAGATACAGGGCGAACAACATTTTTCATATTTTTAAAATTAATAATAGTTTAAATAAAAATGCGTACCGCACTGTGTTTAGTAAGTAGGTACAATTTATTTTTAAATTTGTTTAACAACATTCCAATTACTAAAAACGGCCAGTTTTTTGACTAAAAATTGATAAGTGCAGATGGTAAAGGAATACAGATTAAACACGGTTTTCATTTGAATTCGTTTGCTGGGTGTAACTTAATAAGAAATGATCCTGGTGTTTTTGAAAGGGTTCGGCAGTCAATGAGGAGAAGATTGGATGCTTGTATGCTGGCTAGAGGTGGTCATTTTCAACAGTTTTTGTAGGTTGAGTTGAATTTTCATGTAATTTTTCATAATAAAATGTTATTATCTGAAATTTTGTTTCCCCTATATCTTCGAAACAAATAGGTTTTTCAAAATATTCTTAGAATAGTCCAAGGAACAACCCCCTGAATTTTTGCCGCATGTTTAGGAAACACCCTGTATATATAGAGGATGTAATATTTTTGTTGGTAGTTTCGTGAAATATCAGCATCTGGTAAAGGTATATTCAAAGACACATATTCATATAAAAAGAATAATGAGCTGATAATTTATTACAAAGTAAAAATAATATTTAAGGACAAGAGGAGAAGCGCTAATAACCGTAATTTGATACTCTTGAGATTATGGCAAACTGGGATACCTACACCCAGTTGTAGGAACGTTCATTAAAATTTTAATCCTCCAGTAAGAGGATCCTATTGGCTACCTGCACCGTTCAATGAAGGATTAAAATTTTAATGACGGCATTAAATTAATGAACATTCCTGCAACTGGGAGCTAGAAACTCAAATCTGACATTTCTTTCAAATAATAGTAATTTACGTAACAAGTCCGGAAAATAGGGTTTTTTTGGACGAATAGACAAAATTCCAGGACGAGCGTAAGCGAGTCCTGGAAGTCTGTAAGTCCAAAAAAACCATTTTCGGGCGTGTTGCGTACAATATTTTTTCGGCAACCATGTAAAATAACACTATCGCTGCTGCTTTCCATATTTTATTGCGATTGCGATAAAAAAACATGCAAATTTTTGACAACTAATTTCATATGAACTGTCAGCCGTTATCTCGGTTGCTATGGATTCTATGATGCTTTTCCTGCCTAGTCCGGGAAGTACGTACTTTCCGGACTAGGCCGGGAAATGCTACTTTCTCAGAGAAAAAGCGTCCGGGAAGTGAGCACTTCCCGGACGGTTGCCGAAAAAATATTTTTTTATGGATATTTTGAGAGGCTATATAATATCATATTTTCTGAAAATACTTTGAATCTCTAGAAAAAAAATAAAAACTGCAGCGACTGTTGGGAAAAATATCTAATATAGTTGAAGAACCGATCGAAGATTTTAGGATAATTTAAATAACAAATGGTACAAGAAAACGTGAGAAACGCTCATATATAAAAAATACCACTTACCTGCACCTTAGCTGAACAATAACAAGAGAAGTTTGATAGTAAAGGGGTTCTAGGTCAAAAATATTTGTTGAAGATAACAAGTGTATTTTTCTATACCATGGAATTTTTTTTGCTTTCACCCTAAAATGGATATATTGAATAAAACCCCAAAAACAGGTAAACTGAGAAAGTAAATAAAAGAATTTGGCCTGAAAATGGCGGCTGAGTCGGCAGCCAATCAAAAATAGGATCACCCATGTCACCACTGTGTTTATCAATGCTCTGTATTCAATGTCCAGCAGAACGGCACTGCTTAGGACATTACACCAACGGCAAAATTACCGCGCTCCCCTATGGAGGTGTATATGGCAGGGACCACTGTGTTGCCATACTGATAACTGCGGAATGAAACACCGCAATACCCTGGGAGAGGGTATTAGTGCCTATAGTTCAGGAATTCAAGAGAATAGAATTGATATAAAATGTTTTTTATTGTACATACATACAAATGTGTACAAATTATTTACATTTAAGGTCATAAAATTTTTCCAATGAATTTGTTTTAAGGAAATGTTGCACAAAACTAGTAGTAGAAGATAAATGATACTTGCCTGTAACAGTGAATTTCATTATTTTCTAAATTGAAATTAATTAAAATCACAGTAAGTTATTACATTCATCATTACTAGACTTGAGACTTATAATCTGTGAAATCATTTTATTTCAAGAGATTCATCAACACATTTTTGAAATACAGGGTGGCCATTTGAAAACGAAACAGACGAGATTACAGACGAAATAAAGTTTTTCGATAGAAATGCTCGGACAGGTCGATTTCTGTTTCGAGGGGGACAACTTAAGATGTAGGTTACGGACGCATAGCCCTTTCATCCCTTGCTACTACAACCCTCACCCCCAAATTTTGAATAGGGAAGATGGGGTGAGTGATACCTCATTTGAAAGGTATTTTTATACTGATTTCAGCACAGTAATTGTTTTTTCATTTTATGCATTAGTTCTCGAAATATTCTTAACTAAGTATTTGAAAATGAAGTGGTGTTTTCATGGCACTTGTAGTGTTCGACATTTTGAGCTTCAAAACAACCATGACTGTGGCTTCCTTCCTAACCTAACGCATGAATATTTCGAGAACTAATGCATAATATGAAAAAACAATTACTGTGCTGAAATCAGTATAAAAATACCTTTAAATTGAGGTATCACTCACCCCATCTTCCCTATTCAAAAATTGGGGGTGGGGGTTGTAGCAGCAAGGGTTGAAGCGCTATGCGTCCGTAACCTACATCTTAAGTTGTCCCCCTCGAAACAGAAATCGACCTGTCCGAGCATTTCTATCGAAAAACTTTATTTCGTCTGTAATCTCGTCTGTTTTGTTTTCAAATGGCCACCCTGTATAGACAATTAATCATATTCTGAAAAAAATATTATCATGGAAAGTTATTGAATTCCGACTTGCTTGAATTGAAAAAAAAATTTATAATGAAAACTTTGAGGTGTTTTTTAAATGAAATCACAGAAAATATTACTGATCCGAGAAATTTGAGACACACTTTAAACTCTAATTGGATTTTCTGAAAATAATTAATTCAAGAGATTAATGAAAATATGTTTAATTAAATAGATATATCAATTTGAACTATTATGAAATGAGTCTAATTTTATTTCATCACAGTTTAGAAGTACGAGTTAATAATAAACTATAATATTTGAAACAATAATTCAACAAATAATTTATTTTCACATGTTTTCACAATAGGAAATGGCTATACCATTTTGGAATCAAGAAAACCTGTTATCAAAAAGAAAAATTTAAAGGTATAACAATCATAATTCATCCTTGGAATCCGTATTTCTTTTAATTAGGCTATCACTGTTCTCACTATTTATTTCTATAGGAATACTTTCACTTTCATCCACAACATCTTTAAATTTCACATCTTTTTTATCCTGTGGATATATTTTTTTAATAATGTTCAACATCAAAACTTTTTTACTTTCATCCATTTTTTCTTCCAGTTGATTCATTTTATTAAGAACATCTTTCAACGAGTCGCCATCATCATATACTTCTTTAGTATCCACCTTATCAAACTGTATAAAGTCAGCGATGATATCTTCAGTTTTTTCTAATACAACTAATGAATCATCACTAGCACGATAATATTCAATCATTAATTCTTTCAAGAACCACTCTGTCTGTTTAGTGATATCATGATAGTGACTTTCTGATATCGAGTAATGACTTAGTGTCTTATAATATATTTTTAAAATATTAATTGGAACGTATAAATCTTGTTCACTCAACGATTTAAGTAAACCTTTTCTGATTCTACTCCACTCATGATTTGTATAAGCTTCTTTAAATTCTTCACTTACAACATCTGGTTTTTTCCAATTATGATTTTGCATTATTCGTATTTTACCATTGATTATATTCGCAACTAAATTACCGACAGACACAGTTTTAGTGTAGCCTATGCCTGTATGTTTTATTAGGAATTCTTGGACGGACACTTTCAGTTTTTGAAACATACTTTCTTCTTCGATTTTTGTCGATGAGACTTCGTTTCTCACCTGACTGATACTTATTTCCAAAGCGGAATTGTCAGCCAATGCTGTCAGTAGTTTTGATGCATCCTTCTGATAAAGGAACACAACAGGAATTTTGATATCGTCATTACCATCGCCTGACATTGAAAACATAGGTGTGGTGATGGCGCTACTGCCTGGAACATTATCTATGATCACTGCACCTACTGCGCCAGCCTTTTGAATTCGTCTCGCTTTGTCGATGAACATACATTCGCCCCTTTCTAATAATACGATCTTACCTAAAAAAAAAGAATAGTTATTTATAATACAAGTGTAGAAGGCATTGATATTCTTCCACGAGTTCAAAATTCAAAAACGAGCCACGAAGTGGCGAGTTTTGGAATGAACGAGTGGTAGAATGAGCCTTCTGTACGAGTATTATACATTATTTTCTCTAATTCATTGCATTTTTATCGAAATTTATGAAATATTTCAATAAATATCATTTAGTGATTTTTGCATTGAAAAATGTTGGTTGGCAGAACTGATTTCTTTAAGGCAAATTGATGAATTGACAGATAAAGTCGTGGCGGAATGTGCGTAGTACCAACATATAATAATAAAATATAACCATGAAAACTGTGCGTTTCTGATATATTCTCGCACGATTTTGTTCTACAAGATGTGGAAGAATGAACGGAATAACCACAGAATTAGAGAAAATAAAATTATAAATCTGTAACTTTGTATCATCTCAGAACTAAGGGTGATAAGTCTGGTTGGTTCAAGTAAAAATATTTTTTCAAGAGTTAATGTTTTGAAATGTGAAGAATCCAAACTAGGAATTCAAATCCTAGAAATAAAAAAAAAGTCCTTTAGAAATTTTGTTTAGGATTTCAAAAAGAAATCTATAAAAAATAAAACGTGTTTGGATGTATAAACAATAAAATGGCCAAATTCTTTCCTAAAAAAATTATGCATTTCGCCTACAAGACAACACAGCTCGATTTATTTTTCTAATTTAGAGAAACAGAAGATTTACTGCACTCATAGTTGATTTCCATAAAATCTAGATTATTAGAGATATGAATAAAAATGTTTTCATATTAATATCGATTCCTTGCATTCTCATTATATCAATCCGTTTGAGGTTAGAGTTTGATGTTGGTTCAAATGCCTTGAGCTTTCAATTGTAAAATCAATCGATTTAAAATAACTAGCATATTCTATTGTAAAAAATGTCGAAGTTATTAGTGAAACACCAAAAGCCAAGGAACAAAAATGTAAATAACATACATGTTTGTCACAAATTTTAGTCATCGTAACTTCGCCCAAACCAATTCTTTTCTCATGAGTATGCATTATTCCAGTTTTAGGCCTTTTTTGGATATGTAATATAATAATTTTTTGTAAAATCAATGAATATCATTATGCTAAGTCTAACCTATAAGAATATATCTTTCATCTTTTGCAAGCAGACGAAATCGCGAGCCTAAACTAGTTAAAAATATGAATCAGAATTATCACCTTCAAGTAAACTAGGGTACTTCAAATCTGTACAAGCTGTATGTGGAATGGCGTAAGACGTTTTTGCAGAAATGAATTGATCTCCTTTTAGGTTAACTCCAAATTGAGCTGGGCAGGCATGTATAGAAATTATCTGGATTTCACCGTCCTCGTTTTTTATGGGAAATGATACAGACTGTGGTAAAGTTTCCTGGGAATCAGGCTGTAGTTTGGAGAGTTTCACCATTTCTTGCATGAATGTCAGACCATTTTCGGCATCTGCTGGTGTACGAGCCTGTTGGATACAGAAATATTTCAAAATAAGAATGAATTACCATGAATGGAAATTCAGTATCAGATCAATAACAAAAACTTTGGATTTGTCCTGAAAAGTGAGAACGATAGTTCTAGAGCTTTCACTTTTTATTCAAGAATCTGTAAGAAACTATTTTGGGACTAAACAATAATTTAAATTTTTTTTCCGATGAATGAAATTTTCAATTTTAGATACATTGAATTCATAGATCCAATGAATGCATGAATTTATAATACAAATGCAGAAGGCATTGATATTTCTCCACAAGTTCAAAATTCCAAAACGAGTCACGAAGTGGCGACTTTTTTAATAAACAAGTGTTAGAATAGCCATTTTGTACGAGTATTACACATTATTTTTATTGAAATAAATGGAATTTTTCCATAAATGTCGTTTAGTGATTTTTGCATTGAAAAATGTTGGTTGTCAGAACTGTTTTCTGTATTGCAAATTTGACAGATATTAGATAAATCTATGACAGAATTCAGAGGACCAACATAATAATAATAAAATATAACCCTGAATTTTGTGTGGAATTGAGATATTTCCGCACAATTTTGTTCTACAAGATATGGCAGAATGAACGGATTTGTCACAGAATTAGAGAAAATATTTTATCTACTTACCGCAGAGAAAGAATGAAGTAACTGTATTCTTCCATCATTCAATGAAATGATATTGATTCCCATGTCTTTGATAAGTTTCAAATGATGAACATTTGAAGCTGAAAATTCACTGGCTAGTAACCTCTTCTTGGATTTCCCTCTAGGACAAACTTCATCGACCATGTTCTTCAAGGGCTTCCTTAAAGATTCTGGAAAAAGTTGAAGAGTGTTGGGACATGATCTCGAATATTCATTATCATATATTTCCAAATCCATAGAGTTTTTTGTACGATTTCGACCTCCTAGAGTCAGGGGAAACAGATGTCCTTCTGTGGTAAATATGAATTCGTTCAAATTCAGGATGAGATCTTCCTGATCAGCAAATAAGAGGAAGAGATACTTGAACGTCTCTGATAGGACGAATGAGTCCATTCGGTCTTCTTGTTTGGCAGTCCTCACATCATTTACCTAAAATTTCATCGTGAAATAAGCTAACTAACTCATGCATTATAATGGACATTTTAACTGAGGCTGATAGCTCCAAAAAATGAACACATTCATTGCAATAAAACAACGATGGATTATTCGATTGACATGAATTTTATTTATCCGCAAGATAATCTTGTGGCATTACATTTTAAATATGATTTCTGGCATATGACCGCCACGGCTGGCTCGGATGTAGTCCAATCTGGACGTCCAATTTTCGATTACTTTTTCCAACATTTGTGGCCGTATATCGGCAATAACACGGCGAATGTTGTCTTCCAAATGGTCAAGGGTTTGTGGCTTATCCGCATAGACCAATGACTTTACATAGCCCCACAGAAAGTAGTCTAGCGGTGTTAAATCACAAGATCTTGGAGGCCAATTCACAGGTCCAAAACGTGAAATTAGGCGGTCACCAAACGTGTCTTTCAATAAATCGATTGTGGCACGAGCTGTGTGACATGTTGCGCCGTCTTGTTGGAACCACAGCTCCTGGACATCATGGTTGTTCAATTCAGAAATGAAAAAGTTAGTAATCATGGCTCTATACCGATCACCATTGACTGTAACGTTCTGGCCATTATCGTTTTTGAAGAAGTACGGACCAATGATTCCACCAGCCCATAAAGCGCACCAAACAGCCAGTTTTTCTGGATGTAACGGTGTTTCGACATACACTTGAGGATTAGCTTCACTCCAAATGCGGCAGTTTTGTTTGCATATTCAACCAGAAGTGCGCTCCATCGCTAATGGACGTAGTGCGCGATACGTATTCCGCACAGAACCATTATTTTCGAAATAAAATTGCACTATTTGCAAGCGTTGTTCAGGCATGAGTCTATTCATGAAGAATTGCCAAACCAAACTGAGAATAAATCACTTGACAGCTGTTAAATCAGTCGCCATCTTGAACAGTAATGCCAACTTAAAGTAATATACCTCGAAAAAGACACCCGTTACTTCTAATATTACAAGATAAAGAAATTCAGCATCTCTTTCATTTGGCCTTCGAAAAACCTGAACAAAGTCTGGAATCCTCTGTCCAAAGAATGCATTTCCAATTTACATGATGCTTAGAAAAGTTGAGCCTCCTGAGGCATTGCCAGTAGTTTTTAGTACTCAAACAAATTCCTTCCACATTTTCAAGAGTGCTTCAAAATAGTACTTTTGAATTCATGTAGAGTTTGTTTAAAAAATCTGTTTATTCCAAACTTATATTGTGATACGTTAATTTCTTGGAGCAGTCTATTTGTTATAGTATATTCTTACCGCTGCATAACCACAAGGCACTCTAGCATATTTTTGTAAACTTTCCAACACTTTTTTTCCAACATGCAAATAATAATTGTCTTTGGTAGCCTCATACAAATAATACGTAGACTCTAAGAATTCTGGCCTGAGGGGATGATTGCCCCAATGTACTTGAAAATCGGTGGTAAAGGCTTCAGGTATGAATTTGTGACGTTGCATGACCTGGTACAGCATTTCATGTGTTTCTACTGCAGGTTTGATGTCACCTTTCAAAACCTGAAGGCCAGGCCAAAAGGCTAAGAGGGCATCCATGAAGTTACGAGAGTTGGTGTGAGGCCTGAAATATTTCTTCTTATACAATTTCACTCAATATAAATTCCAAACAAACAAATAGAGACAATTACTGAATTAGAAACAAACTAATTGCAAGGAAATATAAATGTACAGTGCATCCCATTTTGGGTGAGACAGCCAGGTTTCTCGCTTGTTATTTAAGATAGAGCCTTGCGGTTTTCACGTTCCTGTCCTACTTTTTCGTGAAACTCAAGTTGGTCTAATCAGATTTTGCATTACTGTTCCCGTTCAAGAGATACAGGGCGATATTGGAAATTGATACTTTTCGGACCCCTCCTTTATCTCCGGAGTTAGTAGAAATAATGCTGAGATAAAAACTACATCTGAATCAGAATTCTGCGTAGAATCCAGTGGCGTACTCAGTTTTTTTGTTCGGGGTATGGTTTTGAAGATTCAACACAAACCTATATTTTTTTTAATGGAACACCCTGTATATTATTACTTCGTTGGATTCGTAATTTTTTTTTCCTTCAAAATGATGTATGATACTATGTAGGAAGGATGTTCAGAAATATAAAAAAACACTAAAACATCAAATAATGATGGTTTTTTTTGTTAATGGGCAATGGATTTCCCATATAAAAAAAGAATCAATAATAATAATAATAATAATTCATTGCGATGACAGCTAGATCAGATTGGTTTTTTCTTCTCAATGCTTGCTTGATAAAACAATGCTGCCAAATGCATAGTAGCCATAATAACAACAAGAATGTTTGTATCATCAATGACCTACTACTTTTTAAAAATCAAAAGTAATAATCCTCTTATTGAAACTTGGGAAATTCATGACCCATTAACAAAAAAACCATCATTATTTGATGTTTTAGTGTTTTTTTATATTTCTGAACATCCTACTTACATAGTACCATATATCATTTTGAAGGAAAAAAAAATACGAATCCAACGAAGTAATAATATATAGGGTGTTCCATTAAAAAAAATTAGGTTTGTGTTAAATCTTCAAAACCATACCCCGAAAAAAAAAAAAATTGAGTACGCCACTGGATTCTACGCAGAATTCTGATTCAGATGTAGTTTTTACCTCAGCATTATTTCTACTAACTTCGGAGATAAAGGAGGGGTCCGAAAAGTATCAATTTCCAAAATCGCCCTGTATCTCTTGAACGGAAACAGTTATGCAAAATCTGATTAGACCAACTTGAGTTTCACGAAAAAGTAGGACAGGAACGTGAAAACTGCAAGGCTCTATCTTAAATAACAAGCGAGAAACCTGGCTGTCTCACCCAAAATGGGATGCACTGTACACCGACATGAAGTCAGGAGCTTTTGAGCTGTTTTTTAAAATTCGTATTATTATGTAATATTTTCGTTAAATTAGTAGCAGATTTCTGCTTCTTCTTATAGGTAAATAATTTTGAAGATATTAGGTAAATAAAATTCCGTATATAATGATTGGGTGGATTTCACCAATTCATGATAATAATCATAATGCAGCTTCAAATCAGCTCTACAGATATTGGTTCTTTGATTTGTTCTTTTTGGAAATTATTATGTTTACAGTTGGTCATTTCATTTTCTCAATATTTTCATAAATGAAGATTCAATCAAATTGAAATCTAGTCGTTATTGGACGAGTACAAGGATGGACGGACAGAATTAATTTTGACCACGAATTTTTACTCACTGATTACAGATCTAAGCAAAATGATACTCATGTCTAAATAGTTACTTACCTATGCATATGCACGTCCAGCAGCATAGGTCCTTGCGAGATGTATTTCATAATGGCGGTGTAATGCCTATTGAACCTATTCAGGTACTTAGTATCACCCAACAGTATATACGCCTTCAAACAATATTCGTAGTATGAATCGATTCCAGCGCCAACTCCAGAATCTCTCCTAACCCAATCGCCCGAATGAACGTTCAGAACTGAACCCATCAGGTCTGAACTGCGATGACGCATTTTCCAAAGTTCGTCCATGGCCTTCTGCGCTTTTTCTTCAAAAATTGGCTCGCCAGTTAGACGTGACAGGGCGGCCATTTCCAAGATCATAGAACCCGCGCAAGCTGTACACGTTTCTCTTGCCGCATCAAGTCTGTCGCTTTTTATTCCATAGAGAAGATTGACCTTGAAAATGAATAAGACGATTTTAGTTATAAGTCTATCGATATCCAATCAGTAACAGAACTGGCATCGAGGCCTTGCAGTATACTAAATTCTCCAAAACTATTCTATTACAGAAAATGAGAGAAACCTTAATATTTCAATTTTTACAATCCTGAAGGCAGAAGTTCGGTGGCTCTTGCCTGACTTGCCTGATATGGGCAATTAAGAATCTTTTCTCCCTCTTTGTTATATTTCCAGAAATGTTAAGTTATACAAAAGTTGTGAGAAAATAACCAAGACATACCCTTGCATATGGTATTCCAGTTGTTGTATTAAATGCAGGAAGAAGCCTATAACCAATGTCTTTTGCCATTTCCAAAAGTTCTCCATTGTACCAAAGCATAATGTCAGCTTTTTCTTGTAAGTAATATGCCAAGATATGAGCAGAAAGTAATCCACTGAAATTAATTTCACCAAATTAATAAAGTGTATTTCATCTACTTTTAAATCATCATACTACTCGAAATAATTCCAGGCTAAGGATATTGAATTACACTAAATAATATCTCAAATCATTAAAAACAGTGGTTAATAAATAATTAACCAAAAGCCCTATTATTACCATCACTGATATGTATGTGAATTCAGAAAAATTATTTCAGAATAACATTAAAAATAAAATTGAAAGTATCAACATCATTTCCCTAGGAACCCCCAACTTAGCATAATTTGTACTGAAATAATATTTTAGATGTAGCAGTAAAGAATCAATTATAAACATATATTAAGCTGTTACTCACCCTAAAACACGAATGTTAGTTTCAAATACAGAAACTACAATATCATTATCAAAAGAAACATCTTTAATTATCAGTTTCACAGCACGTTCAAATTCAGATAAATCACCCAAAAGAACAAGGGTATCCAGAGAATCAATAAGAGTAAGGGAAAAACTGAAAAAAAAATCAATCTGTAAATTCATGATGATAAAATCACTTATATTTAAGGAGTATCTCACAAAGTATTTTGTATTCATAGTATGAGAGGATCTATTCTGGATATCACATGAGAATAAAACCTGAAATTTTTTGGATTCTGTACTAAATTGAGAAAATTCTAGTTTTAAATTAATTATAATATTTTCCAACATAGAGTTTAATCAGGAATATAATTAAAGAAAATTATAGTAGAAATAGATAGATTTATCTTCCAAAATGAAAAAGATTCAATATATTCAATGAAAATTTTTATATTCATCAGTCTCAAAAATATTTTCCTATCATTTTCCACTTATCCAAATAAATCTTAACTTTTGAATTTGATATCACTTCTGATAACACTTTGTTTATGTTCCCATAATTGCACTTTGAATACACATATGTTATTTCTTCAGTAAATTGTCACTTGTATTTTTCAATGATTGATAAATTTACTTACTTTCCTAGACAATCATCAATATCTCCTCTATTAGGAGAAAGACCTCGATATCTTCCTTTACAACTTAATGGCATAAGTTCATCGGCTGGATATGCATTATCCATATAAGCATTATATGCATGGTAAAACATATCTCTTGCTTGTTCTCTAAAATTTAAAATCATCACTTTGTTGACTATTTTATTATTTATACAATTACCTCAGTTGTGTTTTCTCTTCCCTCGACATAATTTTGGTGTCTTCTGAACAGCATTGTGATATTAATGAAAAAATTACCACTGCATGTAGTATAATAATAGGTAAACATACATTGGAAGACATAATTAAATAACTGATAGTTTAAAAACACTTCAAAATAAGCATATTGTTTCCAAAATAGATGACGTTAACCTCAAGGTTTGCGAAATTGTTGTTGTGATAAGAACTTATCGTTTATCTAATAAGGTAATTTTTATTATTAAAACGAAAATTTATAAAATAATTCAGGTTATGTTATTCATTATTTTGCCCTACATGTAGAGAGTTAAATGAAATCGAATGAAACAAATCATGGAGAACAATTTGGGAAAAGATAAAAATAATAACTGAACTTTATAAACTTGCAATTTGGAAGTTTTAGTAAATTAGCGAAAATCAAAATAGAAAATTTCTAGTTTTTTGACAAGCAAACCAGATGACATGTGTTGACAACCCACATGACGGTTGTCGTCGGTTCTAGCATAGAACAATTATCTGTTGTTATACTAAACAAGAAAAAACGGCAAAGAAAGATTTAAATAATTGCTGTACAACAAAATAAAGTAATATTCATTTCATATAAGTGAAATTATATACAATATTTATGTATAATATTTATCAATTATATGAAAAGACAATGGGAGTGGCTTTGGACTTTCTATGAATCTCTACCAACCCTTTTTGTAATCTGTCATTCTGAAATGTTTACTTTTTGATAGTTTTGTTTACTAGACATTAGTATTGTTTGTATGCTAACAACTATTTTAGTATTTTTTTAGTTGCTAAATAAGATTTCAATATTTGCATTTGCTTTTCATGTAGAGAATCTGAAGAAAAATATTGCATACATTTTCTTTTTTTTTAAGTATTACGAGGTTTAATTTTTATGTTGCTTATGAAATTTGTTAGAGATGAGATAAAGATATCTTATCTGAATGAAATCAAATAAATAAATAGCGAATTGTTTTATGTAAATCGTAGAATTCAATAAAACTGCTTGATTTGCAGCACATATTTCCAATAACAAATTGGTTAAGATGACTCAAATTAGTACCGAAAAAAAGTTATTAATAACATATGCATTAGCATTAGCTGCTGGATTGGTAGCTACAATAAGTTTGTCTATAGCCTGGACACATTGGAAATCCACATTAGATCAATGTATTCACAAGAATTGCAGCTGCATTTTATTTGGGCAGCATACACCAGATATTTTTCTAGGCATGTAATTCACTAATTTCATAAAAAATGTTCCTGTAGAATAATGTTATTTCTAGGTGGGCCTGAAGCTTCATGTATTTTCGTCACTTATGGACCAATTCTTTACATATTATTTTGTGTTAGTTTTGTATGCTTTCATGGCTATAGATATTTATTTATGAGAGAAAGACCAAGTGCTAGGACTGTTATGAGAAAAAATGGGTGAGAGTTTTAAATTGATTTTTGAACTATTGAAAATAATAGGTTTTTAAATATTTGAAGCCTTTAACATCCTGTATTTGTTACTACTTCATTCAATCAAATCAGTGGTTGTTCTTGCTTTTTCATTTCAATCAAAATGAAATTTTCTTGGTTCAAAATATGGTTTTAGCTCAATTATTTTTCAAAGCTACCATCATGTCTTCTACATTCTATTATTTTACAGTGATGGAGAGACAATACATATGGCAGTACAGTCAGAAGATTCTTCACCCCTTCCTAAGACTTTCTGGGTAACAATGTCATCATTAACTGTAATATTTTTAATTTATTCCCTAGTACATTTTATCACATTTCTCACGGGATATTATAAAACATGCAAGGAATACCGCAAAACACTTGAAAATGAATTGGGAATTAGGGGATCAGCTTTACCAGTCATTTATATGAGACTGTCTTGTGGTGGTATTTTTGATTTCATGGATTACTTGCATCCAATTCCAGAAAATAGTTATAGATATGGTTTCATCGACACTGGACTTGCTTTAATGATAGGAATAACTGGTTCTTGTATAGCATTTCTTTTATTCATAGTAGCTTCATTTTTGAATGTAAAAAGAGCTAGATTGAACTACTGAATATAAAATGGTTTTTTTTTTTGGTATCAGTACCAATTTTTTACGCTAAAGTGAATTTATGTACAAAAAAATCAGGAATTTGATATGTTTACTTTCCTGCATTTACATACGTTATTTAGGAATAATTTCAATGATAGAATTTTTTATTTTATTTTTAAATGCCTTTTACTTTTTGTTTTATATGATTGATAAAAATAGTTTGAAATAATTTCTAATAATCTTTATATGTTATATGAACCCCAATTTTAATACATTTCTTTTTAATTTCAATTTTACATGTAATTTTAAGGAGTGTTATTATGTAACAGTAACACATCTAATATTCCGTCCTCTGGTTCCAATGGATCCTTGATTATTAATGAAATATTTTTTGTTTCTTCTTGAATTATGAATTTTATATGGATGTATAATTTGGTGTCATCACTATCCGTTATTTTGACCATCATTTTTAATTTCAACTACTTTATAAGATGTAAGTATTATATATTCACCTATCGGGACTAAAAAAACTTTAGTATTAATATAGAATTCAAGAATGTTGAAAGGATAAGATGTATTTTATAAAAAATGTTTTTTATTTTTTCTAATAAATCAACAATAAAAATTAGATGATTTTGAATAATCCTGCAACAAAATTTAAGCTTAAGATTTTTTTTCCTCAAACGATTAAAGGGAAATTTCAGGTTAAGTACAATTGAATTTCATTAATGCATTTGGCTCTTTCTACGATCTAAATGCATAGTATATATTAATGTTCTAATAAATAGGTTTTAAATAAAATTGATGTTTTAACAAGGTAAATTTCATGAGTAGATATATTAATAATAATAATAATCAAGATAAAATTAGAATAAATATAACTGTCAACAAATATAATAATTACATAGTGCATAATATTCCACAAAAATTACTGTTTATCTGAAATTTGAAGATTACATTTCTTATTTCTTGTTCTACTGGAAAGACTAAAAGGAGCGCAAATGAAAGGATCTTCAGCTAATGCAGAATTATCACCTGACATTACTCCTGGAATGCCTGAAAAAATTATTCTTGATTAGTGAAAGAATCATACAGAATTCATAAGAATTCTTAGAAATGTTATGAATTAATTCTGTTGAGAAAGTTCTCAGAATCGATCATTCAATAGTATGAAAAATATTGTTCCTTTTAATTAACAGCCTTTGCGTTTAGTGTTTTGCTGAGAATTTTGACAACAATGAATTCTAATCTCAAACAGATTGCTTTAATAATAATTTAATGAATCAAAGTAATCTTTATGATGGAAGACTATTAATAATAGTAATAAGTTCATTACTTATTTTAAAATGTTCTCCACAAAAAGAAATGGTTAAATCAATAATTCAAATAAACACTTTTATTTATGATACTCAGGGTATGGTCCGTATAACACCTTAGTTACCATGGTTAGTAAGTTGGTGGTCCGTATATGTCAAATTCCTCAAAGACCAGTGACTGACTATTTCCTCAAACTTCCGTGAGTTATCTGTCACCAGAGCAACCGTACTTTTATTCTGGTTAGTTTCGGTAACCACGCCCACTCCGGTTGGCAGTTGTCATTTTAATTTTCAGAATATTGTTTATAAATATTGTTTATCGCTTTGCGATATGCTCGCCTTTTGCACATTTTTTAACAAACTATTGTACAACCTTTTATGCAATAAAGAGTTCTAATAATAAATATTTTCCATGATATCTGACACTCAAAAACTTTATTATTTTAATTATGAAACAAATACTTTTCAAGCCATTAAGAACTATTGGTTATTTACAAATTAAAAGAGATCAACCATTTATAACCTCCAAAATTCTGTCAATGAAAAAATTAATTGACAAGTGTCAAGCGGTCCGTAAATAGGAAGAAGGTTACCTCAAACATTGAAAACCACTAGTAACCGCTTTGAAATTCTCGACGATATACGGACAATAACCTCAATCATTTAGGTAGAATTGCTTTTTAGCAGCCTTCTTGTATTTACCTTTTTTCATTGTTATTTAATGTTTTGAATATTTTTAATACGTTTTTAATGTTTAATTGACAAATTTCCGCCAACTTTTCAATATAGTGAATACTGAATGCATAATTATAATGTTCAATAAGAAAAGAATCACATACTTGTTTGACTACATTTACGAATCTTATCGAATTCAGCCCCAAAAATGTGGTCCTCTGTGATTTCGCTGAAAGAGCCATCTTCTTCGAAAGGGTTCCAATCAGCAACATCTGCTGATAATGATCTATTTTCTGTATTCGAAAGTAAGTTGCTCACATTAGAGGTAGATACCGAGGAGCCCATCGGTACTTTACTGTTGGTATTGTAATCTTCCATTGTTGATGGTGAGTCATCCGACCTTTTAATTGAAGAGTCAAATGGAGCTAAAAATTGTGTTGTTTCCGATGCATATACTCTGAAAAAAGATGGAACAGTTAGCATAAGTTTTAACAAAAACACCTATGGCTTCAGTTCCGTCTATGTATACTTACTTATTAAAGGCTGTTGTATCACTCATATTCCTACGATGTCCTTTGGTTACGCACATTGTAGGAGTAGAAGGTGGGGTATGAGGAATGTTGATAGTACTACTTACATCTCCAAGATCGAAGTTTCTCTGATTCTGACTAGATAAACTAATCGTAATTGGATTGCCACCTTGTGTTGTTTCAGCTGAAAAATGCAATTGTCACTTGGAGATGTACTGAAACCCAATTCTTCAAGAATATTTTAGCTTTCAAAAATTAAACAATCCCAAAATATATATCAGAAATTCAGAAAATCATAAATATTCTGCTTATTATAAATTCAACAATTAGGAAAAATATCGGATTCCAAATATTCAAATTTTCATATTCAATCGGTAATCACTCAAATAAATATATTTCATTCAATATAATATACATTCATAACGATATAGAAAAATTGTGAATTTGAAAATATATCATAATGTGACACCGTAACCTAACCATGTTGGGGACATGTAAAAATTGCCTATGTTTATTACTCTATGATCAAATCTAGTTGAATAGTTCGTTCATCGAATATCAAGACCGTTGCAAAAAAAAAACAAAATTATGCTTACAATATAGGTTCAAAGATGGAAACAGAAAAATAAACCCACCTTCTGCAGGATTGAACGGTGGAGTCGAAGCCTGCGCATCGTCCTTGAAAGGATCAGAGTAACCAGACTCAAACAACTGGTCCAGATCATCTTGGACTACTTCACTACAATTCACCGCATTAAAGGTGGCTGGAGGTTGATTATGGAATTCTGGAACAAAGCTTGGATTTTCGGAAGCGGTCTGGGAAATCCCTTGAGGAGCCACAGAGGATGTACTTACTGAATAGGATGGTGAAACAGTTGGAGCGACAGGGCTTTGGGATTTTTTGGATGATGTTGGACTGGGGCTGATGTTCAAAGGAAGGTTCTTCAGGTTCAAGGGCGTTGTAGCTGTGCCTTTTGGTCGTTGTCTAGGAATGACACTTGTGCTTTCAACTAAAGGAGCCGAATTGGTTTTGCCGCTTATTGTTGATGTAGAAGATTTAATTATTGTCTTCTTTGCTTCTGATTCAGACTGAGGAACAGGCAGATCTTCTAATACTGGTGTTGTGGAATTCTACAAAAGAAATATTTTAACAGACCTAAACTACCAAATTATTAAAGGGAAAACTCAATATTTTTCTTCAACAATGTCAGAATAATTTTCATTAATATTCAAATTATGAAGCAGGTAAATAATTTATTAACCATTAGAACATAAAAAGAAGCTATAGATGAAGTCAAATAGACATTGGGTATTTCGAACTAAAAGGCTTACCATCAAATTCTTAACCGGATTATCCTTATTGCAAAGTTTAAAAGCTATTGAACTGACTTGATAAATATCAGGTCTCTTGTCTGGATCTGGTTCCAGCATATAACCTACAAAAAAAGAGTAAAAGTTGATTAAAATATTTATTTTCCTAATACAATCAAAGCTAAAACAAAAAAAATTGTAGATATAATACTATGAATTTATTATTTCCTCTTTCAATGAAACTTATGGTTTCAGAGGAAAGGTCTGGTTGGTGAACAAATTTTTGTATGCGGTTTTTGGATTCTCCATAATTCAAAACAACCTGCGAGATTTATTTTCTCGAAAGATTTTAAAGATTTAGAATTGGCAATTTTTATATATCAGAATATTATGATTGGAAATAATAAACCAAAACAATTAGTTTGTGAAATCAAAAAATTTAAATTAACTTGAAGAAATCTTCATATCAGTTACTTAAATTTCATTATTTTTTGGATCATTCAAAACAAGAAGTAACCTCTAGAAATAAGAATTCAAAGAGCCACTCTAAAAATATAAGAAATGCGTTTTTTGTCAATAAAGCAACAATTTTAGTTTCATTTCATAATTAATTGAACAGTGTTAAATGAGCCATTAGTATTCCCAGAAAGAAGTATGTATAAATTCTAATGATACATTGGTAAGTTGTTTTTTGAAGAAAGGATTGAAATTTTTATGTTAGGTCTCCTATAATGATGAAATTTAGAAAAATGCATGTAGGGCCCATTAAAAACTCATCAATTATGGGTATGGTCAGTTTATCGCCGAGAATTTGAGAGAGGTTACTAGTGGTTTTCAATGTGTCAGGTAACCTGCTACGTAGTTAGGGATCGCTTGACACTTGTCAATGGTCGATAAATTTTTTCATAGACAGAATTTTGGAGGTAATAAATGGTTGATCTCTTTTAATTTGTAAATAACTAATAGTTCTTATTGGCTCTGAATGGTATTTGTTTCATAATTAAAATAATGAAGTTTTTGAGTATTAGATGTCATGGAAAATATTCATAAACAATAATCTGAAAATTAAAATGACAACTGCCAACCGGAGTGGGCGTGGTTACTGAACCTAATCAGAATTAAGGTACGGTTGCTCTGGTGACAGATAACTCACCGACGTTTGAGGAAATAGTCACCGGTTTTTGAGGAATTTGATATATACGGACCACCAACTTACTAACCATAGTAACCAAGGTGATATACGGACCATACCCTATATGATTACAAATTTTATGAGTCCAGTTTTGTATCAACTAATGAAGTTGCATGTGCTTCCCCAATAAAAATTCTGTTTATATGTTTTAACTGATAATAGAGCAAATTTACAAGCCATCTTGGGTAATCCAGTATTTTCAAGAATTCATAGTTATATGTCACTATTGAATTAATAAAAAAATTACATAGCACAAACCTATCAACTGATGTAAACCTATGGAATACTTGGAATTATCAGGAATGTAAAAGTTTCCATTTTGAATTGCTAAAAGGCTTTCTCCAAATGGAAGGGTGAAAAAGCAGAGTCTATATAACAAGCAGCCAAGCGCCTGAAATATAGGTATGCAAATTAGTTCAATGGAGTTAATAGGAAACAACCTAAAAGATCAAGTATTCTTCTTACCCAAATATCGGATTTAGTGGTGATTGGTTTACCACAATACATGTCCACCATCTCAGGAGATCTATAACTAAGAGTTGTATATCTCTTTATTTCCTCTTCAACAGTTGATACACCATTTTCAGCAGGATTGAGAATTCGAGCTGTTGCTGAACCAAAATCACAGATGATGTAATTTCCATTATCACTTTTCAAAATATTTTCTACCTTAAAATGAAATATTTCATTGAATACAAATTAATATTGGTAACTTCAACCTTAAGTACTTCATAACAGTAAAAAAGCAAAGTTAATATGATGGCTTACTATCAGCAACTAATTTTTTTCTGTTTAATTCATAAATTGTAATTATAAGAAATTTCACACATTCAGCTATCTGAGAATAAGGTTTCTGACTTATATACGAATATAGTAGTGGTGAAGCTAACAGAATGAAGTAGTTGGTATGTTTTATCTGCAACACTTACTTTTAAATCGCGATGAATAATTGGGGTTTTACAATGATGCAGCCTAGAGACAGCTTCACAAGTATCACAAAAAATATTCAAAATCTCTGATTCAGCCATATTAGCTTTACCATGGCTTTTCATAAGATTTAATACATTATCTTGACAATAAGGCATAAGAAGTAACACTTCAAAAACACCTCCCCCTTTTGGGGTGAGGCTGGAGTCCACATAACCTATTATGTTCTTATGGCCATTGAGGCTGCTCTGAAATATGTTATAAAATAAAATCTGAATAATAAATTACCACAATTAATAGTTTATAGGGATATCAACTAGGAAAAAAAATCCTGCAACAATTGTTAATAGAAAGAGAAAAATGTTTTTGAATTTACACACATCTAGAAAAATACTAATTTAATAATTGAAAATTCTGAAGGATAATTTTTATGATTTGTTGCAATAAAAAATGTGAATACATAAATGTTTGAAAAAATATAACACTATATGTACACCAACAGCAGTTAGCTCCTGAGAGGAAATATTAGCAAATGTTTGATTATATTATTTGCTAAATTTGATTCAGTATCTAAATCTAACATAACTTACAGTGATTTGGATTTCCCTTTTTGCAACATTGAGGTCAGATTCGTTGTTAACATACATTCTTTTTAGGGCATATCGACATCCATTATTTCCTCTTACTAGATAAACTATAGCAAAACCACCTAAAAATGAACGGATTCGTAATTATAAAAAATAATACGCCTCCTGAAATTATTAATTTACCTTCAGCTAAAACGTCTTCAACAACTACATTTTGGCGACCAACTGTAAAAACTTTGCCGATGAAATTATTCGTTTCCTTAGAAGTATTGTCGATTCTGGTTTCAATTTTTGAAAATAATTTTTTCATTGTGATATCTTGATAAAAATGCGAGTGCTCTTCAAATTTATCTGTAATATAATATCCAAATATTAACGCCCTTCCATTGCAATTACGAACCGAATAAAATACTGAAGAAGTGATGAATTCAATGAAATAATTATTTAATTTGATAACATATTTCCTTAATTCTTAAATCATTTGTTCACGCAAAACTTGTAGCACCTGCAATGCCAAATATTGACAAAGTGCGAAATTGTTACACGGAGACACGGTGAAAAGACAGATATTTATTTATTTTATTGACAAACGTCAAGTGAGTTGGGTAGAGTTGTGTGCTCTATCGAGAAGAGTAGATTAGAACGATCAGATTATTTCTTTTGAATTGAACTCTTCGTCTAATCAGATAATTTTTTTTAAGTTTTGTATTTCTCTTCTATAAACTACATTTTATTTCTTCGATGAAAATAGTCATTTGAGTTTCATTCTACAGAAATACTTTTTTCCAGTATTAAGATTGTCGGGTAGGCCTTCCGCTGTAACTAGATTAATTTTCTTGAAAAATTAAATTATATTTTCGCATGTGAGGAATCTGCAAATCGTACTCTGCCCATTGCCCAAAGTTTTTCTTAGTATGTACAACAAATATTTGTATGAAATTTAGTACGAAATTGGTTGGTTTCATTATTTTGTAACCGATATCTCTAAATTTCAGTTAAATTGAATGAGTATTTTCTCAATTATTCTTCAGAACCGTCAAACCGATTTTCCCAACAACTAAGTATTTTAAATCTAGCACATTACATTCAGATAATATAGTTTGGCCGACCAGAAATGATTTTGACCTAATCATTTGAGGCCACTTTCTGTTCAAAATCCGATTATTACAGATATTTCAAAATAATATTATTATTATTATTAAACAAAGATTAAAGTTTAGGCAATGCCTATAAACTCACAGAGTTTTTTCGTTGTTTTCGTGGAAAAAAACATCTAAAACTAATAAGCAGCCTTGAGCGGGGTCTTCGAAGCTTAGAGCAATAATATTTTATTCCTCTGAGCTATGGAGCCCTTATTCATTGAGTAATTAATTTTTAATGAAAAAGCGTTGGTGACTCCTGAATTGTGATATAAACATTCTAGTCGTTATTTTATACCTACAAACTGAATTTAATTGTGTATGATCTGTTTTTACAGAAATATTTTCGCTATATTTTTATTTTGTTCTGATTACGTGAACTGGAGAAATTTTGTATATAGCTTGAGTATGTCATTTTCCATTTGAATTCAAAATTTGAAACGTCTACAATTTGGAAACTATTTGATGTATTTTGCTTATTAAAAAACTTACCGCTAAATTCAAGATCAGAAACTTACCTTGCTGTTCATGTTATGTATTAACGTTTTTGTTAAATGAAAATTTTTGAATTTAGGGCCTGATATCAGCAATGAAATACATGTTGTTTAGGAATCAGCAATAAATAAATGAATAAAATTTTAAATTTCTTTCCAATACATCAGAAGAGAATTGAATTAATGAGTTGAATAAAGTTGTTTGAGATCAATCTTCGCTTATATTCAAATAAATACAGACTCCATGACAAAATGATATAAGCTGTTCGGAGCAAGATCTCAAAAATTTTTTTGTGTCATAAGTATCATAGTTATGATATAAGGTTGTTAATTCAAAATTTGAGTATGTTAGATTTATAATGAATTAAAAAACGGAAAATTATATAACATTCATATATTAATCTCAAATTATCAAGATTACATAACGAAATTAGGCCGGTTTACTACTTTGGTGAATTGTATGAAAATATATTACAAATTTAAACAATTCACAACTATTATTAAGACAATTATAAAATATTAACAATTCCAATTATAATACTACATATCAGTTCCACTTCCACTGCTTCAGTGATTTTTATTATAGAAAATATTTTTGAATTGCTTCATGTTTGACATTAATATAAAAATAGTTATTTTTCAATCACAGTTTATTTTAAGGTTCGTACAAATTCATATTGAAATTCTTGTCAATCACTTGAAAAGAGTCCAATCAACTTTATTAGAGCATCTAAAAACATAATTTTAAAATATTCGAGATTTAAAGAAAAATTGAAATAAATGAGCAGTTCGGGTGCTGAGATAAAAAAAATTAAACATTTCAATGTTAAAAAGCTATTCCATGTGGTATTCATCCATATTGCTGTTTCTATTATGTAACTATCAACGTCATATAACAGAAGTCCAAAAATATAATTAGTTTTACTAACAGTCTGGCAAGATAATTTTCATCAAAATATTTCCATATCAAAAAAAAATCGACCACATGAGAATAGAATGATCACAGCTTCCGTTATTCTAAGAATAGTGCCAACAATATACATGATATCTTGGTGAAATATTGTGATAAGGTGATGATAATATAGGTAAAACATTGCTTGCATTCATCAATTTCAAGTCAGCAGAGAATTTTTTTCTGTGTGTACCATGCAGACTTGAAAAGGACTCAAATGCATAAAAAAATAATTTTCTGCTATACTACCATCACCTTTATCATTTATAAATTAATAAACTTCAATACATGAAATTTATATATACATAATTATTTACACTTACAAAAATCTTAAACTCTAATAGTGAATTAAATTCAAGACTTTTGCTTTACTTCCAACAACTGGGGATAGTTCTCCACAATATTTAGGAGTATCCCATCAATGTAGGTCTTGAGTTGTGCATTGACATCTTGCTGCTCTTTCAAGGCACGTTGGATCTGTGGAAAAAATATGTATCATAGTTTATAATGAAAAACAAATAAATACCAGACCAATAAGTTAGCAAAATGCAATAAAATGGTATTAGACCAATATAAACATATAAAATACTTCACCAACAAAGGGTACTTTGTTAAAGTTGTCAACATCATTTCCTATTTACAAACTGACTCAAAGAAAGGAAGAGCAATGAGAACTGAAGAATATTCAGTTCATAGCTGTAACACTTTTTATTTATTTCCTAAAATTTTATCCAAATTTCTTGTTCTATACCTTTTCACAGGTTTCAATCGATTTTCGTTAAATCAACAAAATTTTTTAGTGATGTCCCCACTGATTTTAGACAGATAATGATAATTTAATTGGATTCGTAATATAGAAAGTTGATTATTAATGAAATTACTCTTTCGGACATCTCTAATTTTTTTTATAGGTTCAAAATTAATAGGATGTATATATTTACAGAAGAAAGAGCACATATTATCTGTTTCTAATGAAAATTAGAAATCGATATATTGAAACAAAAAAAAGCTATAAATAGATCGTAAATTTATGTTTTCACATAAATTGTCAATTTTAAATTTTTGTTTAGCAACCCTATATATGTCTGGAATCAATCCTCCACCAATAATGTTATTTAACAGGGGAACATGCAGAGTTAGAAAGAAGAAAATTAATATTTTATGGAATATGCATCAGAAACCAGGAATAATTTTGGAAGAATATGTTGTGTGCATACCTTGTAGAAATCGTCATTATCCGCAATAGTGCAGATCTAGAAAAAAAAAAGATTCCATATTTACCAACACATTTTGCAACCAAAACCGGGATATTTGCAAAAAAAGAAGTAAACAAAACTTGTTATAAAAATGTGAATCATTTATGTCTTTTAGTTTAGCAGAGTTTTGGTTTGCATAAGGAAATTAGGTTTGAGAATAATTAAATTGGAAAAAATAGAAGTTCCAAACACAACTGAAGAATCTATTTTTTGCTCTACTCAGCACAACCTTGAGATCAAGCAAAAGAATTGTCATAAAAAAATGAATATCTGCACCACAGTGAAAATTTATACTTTTCAATTTTCTCACAGAAATTCTTTTATATCCAAAATGAGCTCTTATCTTTGCAGGATAGCTTATGTATACCAAAATATAGTATTCTATGTTGGCAATTTGCCAAAAATTAATTTCGATAATTTGAAACAAACAATACTAACCTCTTCTTGGCTCATAGCTTCCAATTCAGCAGCAAGACTGTTCTCATGTTGTGTGAGAAGTATCCCCTGTTCGAGTCCAGCATGTAAAAGACTGGCTTGGAGTTCTTCGTTGACCTCCTCAAGCTTCAAATTCTTATCTCTCAGGGCGGATAATTCCTCATGAAGTTCTTCCAATCTTAGAGTATCAACTGATGTTGTGGGTAAAGCAGGTGTTCTTGTTTTGGCTCTGAGTTTTTCGACCTCTTGTGATAGTTCTTCAATCAACTGATTTTTTGCCTCACATTGCCGATGTAGACTGGAATGTAAAAATAAAAATGTAAGACCTCGTTAATTAAGTATATGTACGAATTTTGTATTTTAGACATGAATTTTAGTTCCTTTTGAACATGGAACAAAAAAAATTACCTTTTTTCTGTTTCTTTGGATGTGCTGGCTTCTGCTTTGGTAGAGTTAATCTCTTCAGTTAATTCTTTAACCTGTTCCAATAAGTTATTTCTTTCATTTTCTATTTTTTGTATCGCTATTCTATGTCTTGCCAGTTCTTCTTTGAGGTTAGTATTCTCTTCTATACGGGATTGTAGTCTTATGTTGGCATTTTCTAACTGTAATTGTTTTTCCCTCTCTAATCTTGAAATTAAATCCTTTGATCTTCTTTGTTCCTCCTAAAAAAACAATCATGTATGATAAGAGACAGAAAATTCTGAGGTCTTGTTGAAAAGGATGCAATTGGGTCTCAATTATCGAGATCTACTCACTGATGAAGAATTTGAGATTCCAGCAACAGAGTACATGATAACTGTTCAATGAAATGTGATAGACACACTGAATTTCAAAAATCAGTTTGCAAAATTGTGGATCAAATGTTATGGAGAAATTATTCACATTATTGGGAGAAAAAAAGTTTTTTTTTTTGAAAAATTTCGATATCATAGAATGAATCGAACCTTTCAAGCATGCGTTCATTATTTTTATATTCTTTTCCGATTCCTGAAGAAAATTGTCCAAAAAATTGATAAATAACATTCTGTTTTCATGACATATCACAGATAAGGATTTGAATTCAGAATTATGTTCCGAAGTTGAATTAAGTATACTGAAGCAAAATTTTAATTAAGAAATTTGAACGTCTTTACGTCAGTATTCTTCTCCTTATGTTATTTTAGTTGCTAACGTGAAAAATCCAACGATATGTTATTATGTAATTTTCTTTTATTTATTGAAACATACCTGGAGTCGTTCTTCGTATCTAATTTCCATATCTCTGATTTGTTCCTCCAACATTAAAATTCGAGTACTCAATGTTGCATTATCGACTCTGGCTTTAGTGTACTTTTCGTCGTTTTGTTGTGATGATTCTGTGAGCACACCAATTTGTTCTTCGAGTAGACGAACCTGAAATTTAATTATGTATTTAAAATCTGATATTAGATTTGTGTTCAGAATATTCAGTCAATTTCGTGAAAAAATCATATAAAGTCGGATTTGAACAAGCGTTCAAAGCTCCAGACTTTTTCAATAACACTCATAAATAAGCAGCAATGTGTTATAGCTATAGGGTTTTTCAAGAAGAGGCTTCATTTTGAATAGCCCGCTATTTATGCAGCTGTCACTTTTGAAACTGTCATATTTTGACATTTGACAACTAAAACTACGCCATTACTAAAAATGGAACGATACGTGTTTCAACAACGCATTGAAATTTTTGAAATTCACTGTGAAAAAAGTGAAAAGTTTACAGTCGGAGTTTGCAAAACGTAGCTCAAGAACAACTGAAAATATTGTTGCTGTAGCTTTTTATTGCCAGAATTCTGTGGACGACCTTTAATTACAACAAGATTTTGTAATTCCTCGAAGAGGTGATCACAATTGGCCATCGAGATTTTGTTATTTAACATCTTTACACTTTTTTTTTGGGCCAAGTGAAATAAAAGGTCTTTGCCAATGCTCCACGATCGATTGAAGACATTAAAGATGGAATTTATTACATTCTTACTGTAGCAATCTGTTTGAGGTTAGAATTCAGTGTTGTTTCAAACGTCATAAGATTTGAATGACCTTTTTATAGGGAAAATGAATCTATTCAAACTCAAAATAACTAACATATTTTATAGTAAAAATTCAGAGTAAAGCACTGAACGCGAAGGAATGAAAATTCAAATGAAACACGTGTTCTCATCATGTGATAACAGGTTTTAATTTTAGTTCTTAGAGCTTTTCCTGCATAATTAAGAATTTTTTTGTGAAATTCGTGAAAAACCTAATATAGAGAATGTCAATATTAAGTATACTAACAATTGTAAACTAACATTGTATACTATGCTTACAAAATTGTCGATACATCAAGCATCAAAATTTTGATATCAAATAGTTTTTATGAAAATTCCAAAATGGAAGATTGAGAAAAATTCTAAATTTCTAAGAAAAACAATCAACATCATCAATGCAATATAAACTCACTTGTTCCAGAATCGATAAAAGAGATGTAAGTATCCCAATGTATTTAACACATTGCTCACCAAAATTAACTATACGCGCAGGCAAAAAATATTTCACTATTTTAGCCGATGTCAACAAGAATATTTTGGGGCCTAAAATCACGATTTTTGGCACAAAAAACTTCACAATGTTAGTCGAACTAACGATACAAGTACTAGACAACGAAAGCACTAAATCCATGGCACCGATCTAACTTTTCACTTCTTCACTGAAAATATTCGGCAGAATGATTAAATGTTGCATTTCATACAGACTAGTCCAAAGTACCAAAAATTCGGGAGCATAGATTCAGGTAAATAATGAGACGTTTTCTTTGAAAGATATTCATCAGAATAAAGACGTACTGAGTCTTTTTGTTATCGCCATCCCTACCTCTGACTTCCATAAGTAAGGGCAATAAACATTTCTGGTAAATGACCAGAATCATAAATAAGTTTTTCGATGAATACTACCTGAATCAACTGTTGAGTCAAATGGTAGGTACTCACATTACCATTAACGATAATGAGGAAGTATGCATTCAGACTCTAAGAGATTCTTTTAGATTTCCATGACAGCCAGCAGGATTAATCTGAGTCGACAAATAACATGTGTTGAAAGGGAACGAAGTTAGTCTAAGTAGGTCTTGGACAGTGAAAAAAAAAGCGCGTAGATTGCCTTGTAAATGTCAGTAATTACACAAAAAACGCTGCAAATTTCTCACGGAAGTTTATTATTTTCATGTCACTTACTTTTATTTAATGTTTCATCAAACTTGAGTCTTGGTTTGACAATTTGTTTATGAGAATCCATTTAAGTTTGTCGATTTTCAAGATAAGAGCTGAATACACTAGCAATTGTTTCATTAACTATTGACTAAATTGTATTTGAAGACCAAAGAAGTCATTTCTGAAGAAATTCTGCTTTATCTTTTGAAAATGTTTATTGTTTAGAGTCCCATACCTACATAATTGAGAATTATGAAAGTTTTGCTATTTGTTTGGGAATAATAATGAGCATACAAGTATCAGTTTTAATCATTTTATAAACATCTCATTACTTAGATGTGGTGTCTGAATATAAATATATTTTTTTATGATACCTGTATTATAATTTTTATTTCATGAATCAAAGGGCGTACGAAATCTTTAATTCAATTTAAGGATAACAAAACTTAAAATTGCACCTTTGGAGACCACTCAGAAGCATTTGAGCGCTTGTGATTCATGCTCCAATTGCATGATCTATTACGTGATCAACATAAAATTCTGCATAAAGCTTGAAATGTTATTTTATATTCACTCTCAAAATCTCAACTGAATGGGATCTGAAATATAAGGTTTTTTTGATATTCTGCTCGAATTTCTATGCTTCTGATGAACCTATCAATCCGAAATTTTGCATTAAGCTTGATATTGTTATTTTCAATGTACAGGATGTCGAAATATCAGAAAGCATATCATATATATATCTTGATTTCTTCTCAGAGCGTTTCTGAAAAATGGATATTCCGCTATATCTTGGTTTCTGTTATTTTCTCTAAGAGTTATAGTTTTCGTGATGTTTTCAGTAAGCATCGATTTGGGACACCCTGTACATGAAAAATCTAACCGTGATCGAATTTCTCGTCACAGATATTTTCAATATTCCTTTTTCAATATTTCTATTACGGATGCACCTGTACTATTTTTAGGTTATTTCAGGTTCAGCGACATATCTAAAATAAAAAATATAAAGGGGTTTCCAATAAGAGGTTTCATTTTGATATTGAAAAAAATGGGTATAACTTAAGACAAATCTATCTTTGAGGTCTTGAATCGATTGTGGATCATTTGTATAGACTTTATCTTTCACGTACTCGAAAAAGAAAAAAGTCTTAAGGTGTTAAATCACAAGATTGGTGGCCAATAAAATTTCAAGAATTTTAATGCGTTGTTGAAGCGTGTATCGTTCCATTTTTAGTAATGGCGTAGTTTTTACTTGTCAACTGTCAAAAGATGACAGCTACCCCGATAGGGGGCTGTACAAAATGAAACCTGTACTTTGCGCGAGTTAAAGGGGAACACCTACTAACCTTATGGTGAATTTCGTGGACATCTTCCTCAAGCGATGCGTCAGAGTAAATGTCATCAGCGGGATCGCAGTTGCTGCTTCTGCCGGAAGAGTTGAAGCTATAACTTCTGTATAACTGACTGTAAATATTCAATGCAGTGGTGTTAGCTGATTAAAATGTTAGTCATTTAAAAGGAAAAGTTATTCACACAATTATTATGGACGATACTCATCGAGAAATCCAATTAAAATGATTTCTACTCTATAGAGACTGTTAATTAGGTAAATACACAGATTTCAATGATTCAACAGATCTTTTATCTTCGAAATTATTAGAAATTAAAAATAACTATTGGCGTTTTAGTTTTTCACTTTCCGTATGTACGCCATTGGTATTGAAAAAAAATATTTTATACTGTGTCAATTTCTGAGGTTGAATATTTCAAGCGGTTTTGAAAATATCAGATAATATACAAGGTACCTCAGAATTGGTGGTTAATAAATAATAAAAGTTATTTCATAAATAACTTTTCAAAAGTGACACCCTGTATATTTATACTTCAAGATTAAAAATTGTACGCTCCTTAATGTAAACTATTTAAGTTAAATTTCTTTTTAGAAATAATTGAAGAATAACTCCTTAATTTTTGTGTATTTTTTTAATTAACACCCTGTACCTACCTACATTTTTCATTTATGAAAAGAATAAAACTTCTTGAGATATTGGATTTATGAGTTGTACAGAAAAAACATGTATGAATAAAATTGATTAGACCCATGATCATTAGACTGTGAATTTTTTTTAATGGTAATGGTAATGTTATAGTTAGTTTTATGAACTAACAAGTACTAAAACATTTTTGTGGTACCATCTGATTTGAAAAGATTGTGATGTGAAAACACATTTTTTCAATATCATTAGGTACTTTGTATTGCTTAAAAATTTGTACTTTAGTTCAAGCCTTGTGTATGTGTCAATAAATTTTTATTTGAATTTTGTTGCTCAGAAGTTTCTAAGTCGAACATCAATAATAGTGATACTACTCTGATTGAAATTTTAGAGAATCCTATTTTTAATGGTAAGCTAGGTTTAGGAGGGTTAGATGGAAGAATAGACGCATGGATAAGGTTTAAGGTAGATTGTACGGTACTAGATAATATTCTCTACCTTGTTTATGCGAGCTAAATCTCGCCCCCAATAGTGTAGTTCAATGTGCTTTCTGATTTTTTCTGAATAAAGACCTTTATTATTATTATTATTCGAAAATTCGAATTCGAAAATTTTTGAAGAACGCCCCCTTACAAAACAAGAGTCTGAAACAAAATCGAATCAGTAAACACACCAGGTAGGTATTCTATGCATCTTAGTATCTCCAAGTTAAGATGCATAGAAAACCTGGTGTGTGCAATGATTCGATTTTATTTCATACTTTTTGAGAGACCCACCTGTTGCTTTGGTGTTCTGCTTCACCAGAGTTCTGTAAGGGGGCGCTCTTCAAAAATTTTCGAATTCCCGCTATCTGCCAGGTGCCGTTTAAAAAGGAAATACTGATTTTAGACACTGCAAACTTTCACAATAAATTACAATTCAGTTCATATCGAATTTTTACTCAAATGAATGGAATATAATGACAGACCATAGAATATAAAATATTATTGTTATATACTCAAAGTTCACGACAAGAGCGTAGAAATGGGGGGATACTGGGGGTAATTACACGGTGTACCTAAATTGGAGATACAAATGAAATGACAGATTTCCGGATCATTTTAACAAAAAAGTCCTATAACATGAGTCCCCAAACATTTTGTTTTGAGATACATGTGTTAAAGTTTAAGTTTTTTTCTCGTATAAGGTTCCCTTCACAAGATATTTAATTTGAATTGGCCGTAGATATTCCAGTTTAAAGTTTTCACCATGTGATATGCTAATTTTGAATGCAAATCTACAGGGTGATATTTTTTCAGGAAGGATGCCTGCTTCCTTCCTCCAAAACTGTATTTTGGTGAACGGCTGTTGGTTTAGAAAAATGTAGAAAAAACTCTGGTCCAATACTACACTTTTTGGTTTGTTATAGTTTTGTCGTATCTGCTATCGATTTTGAGAAAAAATCTCTAGTAATCCTCAGGAAAATCCAAATTATTATAAAGATCCAGCTTGTAAGCTCTAATGAATAAATTTATGAATTAATTATAAGTTGTGGTATTTATTCACTCAATATGTAGCGAAGATTAATAAATATTTGATAAACTGATATAAGCATCACAAAAAGTACGACACACTAGAAACAACCTGTATATTGAAAGCAAAGCGTTTGTGAGCTCATATCCATGAAACTTTTTTTTCTGAAAATTATCCAAGTAATTTCTCATTTTCCTTCGTAACTCTGATTTGAGAACACCCAGTATAAGGTAAGAACAACCGAATAAGTAATAAAAAAAATTATTCCGAGTAATTTGGTTCAAACTTCCTTATCAAACTTCTTTTTCTAACATTACAGATATTAGTAAAAGTTGTCTTCAAAAAATTTTTTTCCAATATTATTTCAAATAATTTTTTCTTCTCGCAACTCCCGAGTGCATGATTGACATTACATTCGAAGGAACACAAAAAAAAACACCAATGTTAGTATTTATATCGTATCGAATAACTTACCTAGCTAGCGCGTTAGATCCAAGCTGCCTTTTCACGTGACTGAAAAAAAAACAAAGAATTATTCATGTATGCCTACGTCTCGGTTTAGTGAATATCAATTCAATTGACTCATCTAGTATTCAACGCGTATTATATTCCCTTTTTTGTAATCAGTTTTAGTATGAGATGATTTCTAGTTATTTTGCTACAGAAATTAAACTATTCAATTATTTGTTCAAAATGGTGAATAATTTTCTCTGAAGGTTAGAATCTGACAGTTTCAACGTATGAGATAGAAGTCCATGGCCTACCGCCGGTTCGTTTTTTTTCTGAAAACTCATGATTCACCATCTATGTGTCAATATATAGAAGAAAATATTTCATATGTCAGCATCTTACCTAGGAGTTGATCTTCTCAAACTAGTTCTCTGCCAAGTGTTACGACTTATATTTCTATTTCTTCCATTCAAGTTTCCCCTGCAAAAAAAAATTAAGCGAGTTATAACCTGTTGGCAGATCTTTTTTGAGTGAGAAATTTCTGTAATTATATAAAGTAATACTATTATGAGAAAGCTATAACAAGATTATGGGTATATTTCGGCGAAGTCTATTGTTGAAAGGAAAGCGCCGGAGAAGAAGAAAATAATGAAAACTCTATGATGCCGCTGGAGTATCTATCGTTCTAACATCATTCAAATTTGAATTCATAGAATTAATTTAATTGTCACCTTGTTTCTTCATTGGTCATAATCTAACAGCAATTCATTGTTCTGACCATAGAACTGCATCTTACATCTGTGCACGAACTAACCATCGAACCTACATTTTGATTATGAAATTGGTTTCGTTTATTTGGGCATATAATTTGATATACTGGGAATTATTATATCAGTATTAATTATGTGGACGCTGATAACTACCAAGAAATTATGAGGCTTTGCAATTAGCGATATTCCGTTTGTTTAACCTCATTAGATAGGTAGTAATATACATAAAACCCTTTTCAATTTGCTGATAATGGAAAATGAAAACTTGCGGAAGTTATATCTACTTTCTGTGAACATTTTGAACAATGACTTTTACTTTAATGAACACATTCAAGAGTTTCCTGATTCTTTTCGAAGTTTCAGTTTTCTTTTGGTATTTTTTGATAGTTCAGTTCTTTGTCTCTTCTAATTTTTTTTAATGAAATTTACATTTTTGCAAGAGGAATGGAACAGTCAACATTTTACCATTTTCCAAGTACCGTTTTTGTTTCACATAAGGGATCAAGCTAAAATTGTCTTATTTTAAAAAATTAGATGTTTGTTTGTTTTTATTCTATAGTCCATTTATTTCATCAATGGCACTGACGTCAGTCAGTGATCAAAGCAAAATGTAATAATAATAATAGTCTTTATTTGGAAATTTCATTTTGCTATATTGTCAAAACCATCCTTTTATTATTATTATTTTTATTATTATTAGATCTCTTTAGTGCTCGAATTTCCAACTCACAGTTTTGTACTGGGGGTTCTATCCACTTGATCCCGTTATAATATAATGTACATTGTAGACAGTAGACGCCAGTATAATTTATAGAACTTTTACAAAGGTTATAGGACAATCCATGTTAATTTGCGGAAAATACACCTACTTTGTAACATGAAAAATGCAACACCAAGAAGGCTTTGAAGATTTTCAACCCCTGTCAAATTAACTCAGTTGATTGTTTTCATACTGCCGTACTCTAGGCATAATCGTAGCATCAAAACGCAAGGAGTTCAAAAAATTGCAACCAAAAACAACACCGAAATCGTCTTAAACTTACAAGAAATATAGCAAATTGTAACAACAAATAAAGCGTCAAATTTGCCGTGGCTACTAGATAACATATTTTGATTTATTACAACCTTCAACTATTTTCGCCAAGTTCAGTCAAAAAGTTACAACGCCTTCTTGGTGTTGTTGGTTGTTTATGACAGATACTATAGTTTGACGCCTGTTTGACAGAAGTTATTATGTTGGCTACCGATCATAGAAGGGGGTGGGATTACCATTAGACCATAGAAAGGTTGCTCTACATTATGTAGATTAACTCGCTTTGTAGATCTACCATCTACTACTAAAACATAAATACTGGAATAAAGGCTTTGCTGTATAATTTGACGGTACTCAGAATTAAAAAAAAAGACGAATCCACCTCACCCTAGGTTTGCGGAATATATACCTACTTTGTAACATGAAAAATGCAACACCAAGAAGGCTTCGAAGATTTTCAACCCCTGTCAAATTAACTCAGTTGATTGTTTTCATACTGCCGTACTCTAGGCATAATCGTAGCATCAAAACGCAAGGAGTTCAAAAAATTGCAACCAAAAACAACACCGAAATCGTCTTAAACTTACAAGAAATATAGCAAATTGTAACAACAAATAAAGCGTCAAATTTGCCGTGGCTACTAGATAACATATTTTGATTTATTACAACCTTCAACTATTTTCGCCAAGTTCAGTCAAAAAGTTACAACGCCTTCTTGGTGTTGTTGGTTGTTTATGACAGATACTATAGTTTGACGCCTGTTTGACAGAAGTTATTATGTTGGCTACCGATCATAGAAGGGGGTGGGATTACCATTAGACCATAGAAAGGTTGCTCTACATTATGTAGATTAACTCGCTTTGTAGATCTACCATCTACTACTAAAACATAAATACTGGAATAAAGGCTTTGCTGTATAATTTGACGGTACTCAGAATTAAAAAAAAAGACGAATCCACCTCACCCTAGGTTTGCGGAATATATACCTACTTTGTAACATGAAAAATGCAACACCAAGAAGGCTTCGAAGATTTTCAACCCCTGTCAAATTAACTCAGTTGATTGTTTTCATACTGCCGTACTCTAGGCATAATCGTAGCATCAAAACGCAAGGAGTTCAAAAAATTGCAACCAAAAACAACACCGAAATCGTCTTAAACTTACAAGAAATATGGCAAATTGTAACAACAAATAAAACGTCAAATTTGCCGTGGCTACTAGATAACATATTTTGATTTATTCCAATCCTCAACTATTTTCGCCACTTCAGTGAAAAAGTTCCAACGCCTTCTTGGTGTTGGTTGTTTATGACAGATACTATAGTTTGACGCCTGTTTGACAGAAGTTATTATGTTGGCTACCGACCATAGAAGGGGGTGGGATTACCATTAGACTAGAGAAAGGTTGCTCTACATTATTTAGATTAACTCGCTTTGTAGATTTACCATCTACTACTAAAACATAAATACTGGAATAAAGGCTTTGCTGTATAATTTGACGGTACTCAGAATTAAAATAGTTATTTATAATACAAGTGCAGAAGGCATTGATATTCTTCCACGAGTTCAAAATTCAAAAACGAGCCACGAAGTGGCGTGTTTTGGAATGAACGAGTGGTAGAATGAGCCTTCTGTACGAGTATTATACATTATTTTCTCTAATTCATTGCATTTTCATTGAAATTAATGAAATATTTCCATAAATATATTTTAGTGATTTTTGCATTGAAAAATGTTGGTTGGCAAAACTGATTTCTTTAAGGTAAATTGATGAATTGACAGATAAAGCCGTGGCGGAAAGTTCGGAGTACCAACATAGAATAATAAAATATAACCATGAAAACTGTGCGTTTCTGATATATTCTCGCACGATTTTGTTCTACAAGATGTGGAAGAATGAACGGAATAACCACAGAATTAGAGAAAAAAAAGACGAATCCACCTTACCCTAGGTTTCGTTCTGTGGAAATCCCCGAGTCTGCATCTGCGTCTTGTTCGCCGTTCCATTCGTAGCTTTCAGCGTCGGAAAGTGACGAAAATTGGCTTTTGGCGTCCTCTAACCTTCTTTGGGGACTGAATGAGGGACTCTGAGTATCGCCTGACATCAAGGCTCCTGGTGTGGTTATTGGGGACATCTTATGAGTATAGTCCGTTGATTTGAGCCTGTAACAGAAGTAGAGATGTGTTCAATGGGTAAATTGAGTGAAGGATCACTTTTTTGCATCATACCGATATAGGGTAAATGCACTGGTTAGCCGACCGGCATTGGTTCTCGACCATTCGGTGATTTGAGATAAAATAATAATAAAAATATATCATGTAGTGCAAAATATTTTCGCGGTTCGTGTTCTCGACCATTCTACCTTTCCAAGATAGTTTGCATAGTAGTGGTATAGGTCAAAGTTTTCGCGCTAAAATTAGTTTATAATCGTCTATCATAGAAAAGGGTTCTTTCTCGTCCTCTCTTAGAAAAGTGCTTTGTGATATATGACCAGAAAATAGTAATTATTTCTTATTTTAAATGAATTATGTGTGTATATTTCGTTCCATATCAACTATAAGATATATTTTCGAGTGTATTTCAATCAAAAAGCAAATAAATGTAAATTTTTTTGTTCAATATTCGGCGGTCGCGAACTGGTATTGGAAAATTTGTATCTTTAATTTCTCGACTAAAGTGGTCGAGAACCAATATGTCACTTCAATAATTGTTTATTTCAAACGATATATTTCTGTTGGATCATTTTCGTTTTTTTTTCGATACCCTGATTCATTTATATATCTACTTTCTGAATATTAGTTTGCGACCACCGAATTAACGTTGAAACACTTATTTCTACCCTTTATTTATTCGCGGTCGAGAACCAATTTAGTTGTACTTAATTCTCGACCACTGGTGGTCGGTGTTTTATATTTTATTTACTCATTAGTTTCTAAATAGATATTAAGAGCAAAATAACCAAATAATGTTGTATGAGTTGCTATTTTGAAATATTTATAGAAAGTGGAAACTTTTGCAAAATATTTTTTTTTACGTTCCGAGTGTTTCTTACTTGATATCCTCATCTGAAACCCATCTGAGTAATAGGTAGTGATGTCGATGGTACGGTACGAAAGTAAGTACTAATCACTCATGTCGCTCTAAAGTTTTTATAAAATTTTTAAAGGGAGCGGCCACTATTATTAGTGGTCGAAAACTAACACAAAAATGGTCGAGAACTCTGCGGCGTGGTCGAGAACCGAAGGTTATTGAGATTTTCTATATGTTTTCACATTTCAAAGGTTAAATGCGGAAAGAACGCTAAAAATTATATGACAAATCATTTAAAACTCGCCAAAGAATCGATGAACACCAACACCATTGAAATTTGATAAATTTATGTGTGAAAAATCGTGCTCGAAATCGATGTTTCTGTTAACTGGTCGAGAACCAGTGCATTTACCCTATGAAGGTTGTGACGCTACATTTGTTGGTGTTTGAAAAATGGATACAATCGAGTTTCGTGTATTGATGAAACAATGTTTTTGGATGAGGAAAAATCCTGTGCAAGCAAAGCAATAGTTTGATAAGTGCTTTTCAGACTTTGCTCCATTGTCAACAACTTTTAAAAGGTGGTATGCTGACTTTAAACGTGGTCGAAGTACTACCGATGATGGTGAACGTACTGATGGTCGCCCTTATTCGACAGTTGTTAAAAAAAATTGAACTAGCTGAAATTTTCACTTTTTGGAATGTAGGTAACAGGAAGAGTCTTTGTATTTGTATCATTTAATTTAACCATTGATTCCTTTCACATAATAAAACACTTTTTACTTTACGATTTTTCCAGATTCGGCTAAGGTGAAAAAATTCAGACTGTTATAGTTAATGTTATTGTTTTTCCTTTGTAGCTCCTGGTCATTCAGAATAAAATGGATTTTAGTGTGAAGTTTTCTATACCTAAGAGATATATCCTGAATTGATATATTTTTTCTATTTTCAACATAGCCCCGCTGATCCATGAAACTGTACATAATAAAGATTAATAAGCATAAAAAAGCAATTAGATATAATCCAAAGCCTATTAGAATATCCAATCATTTTGGAAAATAAAATTATACATCATCGTTTCTTGTGAAACGCACCATTTTGAAGATATTCAAGGTTGAGTAAAATAAAATCAGAAAATTACAAATTACACGAAATCTCTGATCCACCCCTGAGCAAGGAAATGCCACGAACACAGCAAAAGAAAAGCAATGTTGTCTTGCTTTTTCAGTCATAGATGAATTAGAATAGATATGCATAATAAGATTTTTTCGATGACTGCTAACGAATCAATTATTCTGAATTGGAATTTGATCGCCAAATGTTAGCTATCCATAACTTGATATAGAACAATAAAACCTCGTATCATAAACGTTTTGTCTGAATTTTCTTACATCAATTAATATGAAATGATTCTTCTGAAATGTCCCTACCATCAACAGAGAATCGATTGTCATATACATAGTGTTAAGCATTTATTAGAAACGTCTTTTTCTTTTTCGAATAGTTTCTCTTGGTCTTCATCAATGAAAGTTAATGTATTCATCATTATTTCACTTTGAGGCAAACGATACAATAGAGGCTCGATGAATTTCAACTTAACGTGTTCCAAGCCATTTGAGCAACTGCACCTCTACGTTTATAATATGAAAAATGTGATCTACTGCAAATTCATTATTCATTGATTTGGCAACGTTTATCTAAATAAATAATATAATTCATAGAATGTTCACAATGATTGAGTTTTGTGTCATCTTGGCTATGTAAACATAGAGAGGACAGCAGGGGCGGATCCAGGATTTTTTTCAAGAGGAAGCACGGTACTGAATTTTGAATGAAAAAAGGGTTTTTATTTGATGTGAGAAATCTCTAGTTAAATTTAATATGCAACTTTAAGACTCACTATGCATAGATTTTCAACAAATTCAGCATTTTATTGAGAGCATTGAATACCTTTACAGGTGTAGGGCGACTATATTCGATACCAATATTGGGTGTTTTCTTTTTTTTATAGTTTATTAGAAAAATTTTACTTTCCTTTCCGTCAATAATTATCCCTATTTTCATTTCTTTATTGTTATTACTTTTTTTTATTATTAATGTTTACTTTGTTCAAGTCAAAGTACTCAATACCTACCAAATTAGAAAAAATATTGCAAAATGTAAATGCCCTGATTTTCTTGTCTCTGGGTTCGAATTCTCGATATTTTTTCATTCTAAATTTTTTTGCACTTTTTCTTGTTTCGTAGTGTGAAATTTGTGGTGTTTTAAAGCAGAGAGTGTTTGTCAATGCAACATCCAAATAAGGATTCTATCGTTTTTTTATCATTTCAAAGTACGGATTCGATGAAGATAAAATATTGAAATTAGATACTAGAGCAAGAGAAAATTAAAAAAAAAACAACGGAATAAATTCCCAATATTTCAGTGGTATCCGACCGAGTTGATATTTCGAGTATACCTTTATAGGTATACTAATAATTTGAAAAATTTCGTGTTGATCCATGATCAGAAGCCTAAAAAGTCCAGGCAGAGAATATTTAAAAAAATTTTCAGTGACAACAGATTCGAACGAATTAAAATTTTGCAGATAGATGTATAACAACAAAATTTCAAGTTTTCTACGGAAAAAACAACACGTTCTTGAGCGTTAAAGCGATTGACCAATTCCTGGTACTTTTTTGACATGAGAGTTTATAATTTTTTTTCTTAAGCAATTACGTAGTCCATTATTTTATCAAATGAACTAGACCCAATGATGTCATCAGTCCAAGAAAGAACTAGGAACACTGAAAGTACAAGGCCCTGAAATTTTTCCCTGTATTTTCACCAGTATGATAGTTTTTTTACTATTTCCAATTTGAATTCAATTCAATGGTTTCTGACTGGAAATTTTTGAACAAATTTTTTTTTGTATTAGTTTTTTTCGATTCCAAAATTCTAAAAATATTCTTTTACAGTTGAGAGAAATCATTCCAAGATAACTTGAAAACGTAAAATTTTAATACAAGTGGGTAGGTATTGCGAAATCAAATCACTTTGAAATATGAATTTCGAACGATTGTTTATGCAGAATAGTATCCAAGGAGAAATTAGGTATTTTCCAATCAAACAAACCTGAATTTTCACTTTTTAAACACTGAATGATACGCGCTACGTGTTGATTATTAAATTCTCATATTGTTTTTATTTATAATTTCAATCGAATGCTTGAGAATCCATGAATTGCTGATTTCAACTTTTCTTCCAGCCAAAACTTGTGGAGATTTTTGCATAAAACCAAATATATAAGTACGTAGTAGTTGATTTTCAGTTTAGGAATACCTACTTAGGGATATTATTTAACTATTATTTAGAAAATCCTACAACTTTCAGACTTTCCGTTTTAGGAGAAATTTTCAAGCCAATCATTTGTTTAATCTCCGGAGGTGAAATAAATAAAATTCTTCGAATTCGTAATTGTATGAACACTAAAAATTACGAAAAAATTGAGGAATTCATGTACATAGTTTTAGTAGCATTCATATCTGTAAAATATTATCATCTCACTTTCTGGTCACACCAAATGAACAACGGAATACCAATAAGATATCCTAATACCAAAGCCTACTCACCTGCTGGAATGAGATAAACACAGGTAATATTTCGTTCAAAAACTAAAGTATTGAAGAACTGAATACCAAAATTAAAAGCACCAAATATTATCACAGATATATTAAGGACAGTTTATTATTGGATCCCGAACACTTAAAACTAAAATAGTCTCAAAAATCAAAACATAAAAACAGAAAATCAGGTGCCTAGATCCAACTGACACTGACACCTGACAGGCAAGAGAATCTACTCACTCGGGAGACTTCGGACGTACGAAGGATGAATAGAATGTTCACGGTACTCGCGATGCCAGAGCAAGTCGAATTCCTATAGATTCAGCGAAATACACTGCTCATACAATAAAATGTAGCAACGCTTAAAAACTCATCCTCAAAGATTAACTAAGTTCCGGGTTCATTAAAATCAGCTCGTTAAGAACTATTATCGACGGAAATGTTGCTCTTTGAATATTAGATGATTTACCTACGTTGCCGTGTCTTTCGAAAGCGTGATAAGATGTAGATAAATTGTTCCGAAATGTCTACTCGCAAATTGCTCATGCTTATTATATGATTGTTCGTAATAAACCAACTTATTTCGTCTCAACATAAAGGGAGGATTTCGAAAGTTATAATATCCTCATTGGATAATATACTATTTTAAATTCCGAACAACTTTCAAGGTTTACTATTAAAAATAGCGTCTATACAGGGTGGACCAAATTTAAGATCACTTTGGCGTTCGAAAGAACAACTTCTTTCACGAAAAAAAGTTCATAAGAAGAATTATCTTAACATGCTTCGTTTTCGATATACAGGGTGTTAAAGTTTGAAAAAAATCAGTTTTTTACCTATAACTCTGGTATTATTACATTCATTGTTTTAATTTTTAGGTATTGAAGTCTAGATAATGTAGTGTTTCGAATTAAGTAATAATCTTCTGCCAAAATTATCCAGTTGCGTAGATACAGGGATGCGATGATCTTTTTCCTATTAAAAATCTTGGTCACTTTTTTCAATAAAATTATTTAATGTCTAAAATCAACTGAGTTTTACTAAATTTCTTTCATAGAATGTACTATTTTTGAAATAATCGAGTACAAAGCAAGCACTATCCACAAAATCTACAAAAATAATTTTTTTCGGTAACCGTCCGGGAAGTGCTCACTTCCCGGACGCTCTTTCTCTGAGAAAGTAGCATTTCCCGGCCTAGTCCGGAAAGTACGTACTTCCCGGACTAGGCCGGAAAAGAATCATAGAATCCATAGCAACCGAGATAACGGCTGACAGTTCATATGAAATTAGTTGTCAAAAATTTGCATGTTTTTTGATCACAATCGCAATAAAACTGGCGCCTTTTTTATTGACAGTTCAAAAACGTAGTTTAAAATGTGTTTTTCTACATAACACGGTAATAAATAAATGGTTTAAGGTCCAATTAATATTGGCTCATAAATTAAGGATGAACATAAAACGATTATACTAGTTTTGAAAAAATCAAATAATAACATCAGTGGACAATCTGTATAGATATTTGTATTGTTGTCCCCTTGGACAACAAAGTGGATTCACCACACCCCATGACATTTTTGTTAGAATTTTTGACTCTGAGTTGCAATGTTCCAGAAAATTGGAGGTACGTATGTAAATTCTACAATATTTTTTCTGAAAGATCATGCCGATCTGTGTCATGTATCGGATTCTACCTACGTCTATGTAAATTAGGGCATCATCCAAACTGCAATCGGCGAAACCCAATGCCAGCACGATTCAACACCCACATCGTCTACGTCTCCAGAGGATGATTCATGTGCAACCATTTTAAATGCCACATTCTAGTAGAAATCAACACTTTATCTTTCGACATTATGTGGATTCGATATTTTTGATGGCACGTACACGCACTGATAGAAACCCTGCAAACTTATATACTGGTTTGTTTTTTAATCGAGTATTTCGTTTTATCTCACGAAATATCTTAACCTATTGAAAACATCTGATACTCATTCATATACATTGAAGTTTGAACTCAAAGCAATTTGTTTCGAATTCTGAATCGAAGATTCATAAGCCAAAAAACTTGTGTTTCTATGGAATCTCTGGCCAAAGAGAAATTTCTGATTTCGGGTGATTGTCCAATCCTTTGCTGTTAGGTAAAATGTGTCGGTGGGATACAGTTAGATGGTTCAAGTAGAAAAAAATTACTAATCTAACTAAACTAACTTTTTTGAAAGTTCAGAGTTAACGTGAATTTAAAAACATAGTCATATTAACAAGCATCGGTGGTTCAGTGGTAGAATGCTCGCCTGCCACGCGGGCGGCCCGGGTTCGATTCCCGGCCGATGCATGCTTTTTTTAGGTTGTTATACATATAACAAGTGACGGTAATGATAACTGCGATTTAATATCTTTTTATATGATTTTTTAAATCAATTCCATAAAGTGAATATTTGAAATATTGGCCTTTTTCGAACTGCAACAAAAGTTCTTCTTTGGGTTTAGAGGGGATTTTTTTTTATGGAATGATTCCAAAGTTTTCCATTATGGATGAACAGCTTTGAATGTATCAGATATTAGTGTTCATAATACCTGATAATATGACAACATTCTTAGATAATTTCTTAAAAATAGTTGTCTTGTTAATCTTTGAAACTACACAAATTAGGTCTGATTTGTACTTTGTAGTAAAGTTCAAACTACTTAATAGTAGCTTTATACATATAAATACTAATGACTTACTATGATAATATCCAACAGATTCAGCTATTAATTGATAGAAATGAGTGAAATGACAATGAACTTATCAGTTATTATACACCTATAAATCTTTATCCATTGATTTTTAAATGCAATGGATGTTTCAACATAAAAATTCACATTCCAAATCCATTGAGGCTTATTGCATTTTTTTGTAAGTCAATATATTATAGAAATAGTCTGTTCGTAAAGTATATAACTTATCTGCAAGGCATGCGGAAATATAAATCTACTCAATAATTTCATTGTTATATACCACCTATTACGAATCATCAATTAATTTGCAACATGTCAATAACTACTCTTTTGTTTTGAATACAATGAACAAATCATTCAATTTTCGCTTATTAGTTTTCATTGGTATCACTTAATTTGATATGGAGCTTGAAAGAAAAATGTTGTGCCTTGTTGTATCCAAAGTGACTTTTCTGCTCGAAAAAACTTATCCAAATATTGCTTCGCATCTTTATATATCTGTATTTGCATGCGGAAAAATAGCGTTTTCCATACTTGTTAGGAATTAACTACTCCTGGTAATAAGAAAAGATATTGAATTTGATTGTAAATACCAGCACCATATGATTACACAAGATATATTAGAAAAAGCAGAGGCCATTTCAATTCAATAGTGAGTAGAACCTATGAAGATACTAACAATGGAGTTATCTTGAATAAATTCTCTTTATTATTATAGAATCATAAACACATGCATTCTTTAAGAATTTCTGAATTTTCATTATATCAATCTCCAAGTAGTTCTTTTTGTTTGCTCTCCAAAATTTTTTCAGCTTCAGAAATGTATTTATCTCCTAAAGCTTTCATTTGATTTTCTATATTTCTAACAAGATCTTCTGATACTCCATCTTTCCTCTTCAAGGATTTGATAGTTTTATTTTGTACATCTTTTATACTATCTCTGCATTTGATGAATAATTGTTTGGCATTTTTCGATAGGTTTTCTCTGTGTTCTTTCGTTACTCTGAAAAAATTATTACGAATTTGATTTAGCCAGGAAAAGTACTAGTATTCATGAGAAAGATTATCTGACAACAATGAAGTTCTCAGATTAATCTAATATATTTTTGAGGTATAATTAGAAACTTATTCAGCTGTTTTCAATTGGAACATAACTATACCTACTTGGGGATTGGTAGAAAAACTGTTGTACCTTCTTGTTGGGGATTCAAATTCAAACCAGAATTTTGAATACTTTTTAAAACTTCTGGAATAGCTTGGGGAAAAGTTGCCATATTTAAAATGACAGTTTTTGGGTTCTTCCTACTAATTTGAGCCAATTCTTGTAGCATGTGTTCTTCACCATCCAAAGTTACGACAAGGGATTCAATTGAACCTAAAAAGAGAAAACTTTAAATCAATTATTTTTGAAACAACCTAAGTTATCAAAAAATACATTTTCTGTGAAAATTGATCATTTAAAGATAAAAATTGATTTGATAAAAAAGTTTATGCCCCATAGATGATTGACCAAGCCTTGGACATTCTATATAGGAATCAACTTCTGAACTTATAGACTATGAATCTAGTTGATTTATTATAATGAAACAAATTTTGCATTACAAAAAATTGAAAAAGATAATGCATCAAAGATGTTGTGATCTTATTTACTTTTTGGACATTTTGAGTAAAGGTTAGTTTTTAAAAAAAATTTTTGCGGGTAATGCATTGGTAACATCAACTTTAATTTTGTATATATCAAAGTTTTAATGACATGGTGTAATTCATCTGTTTGCACTGTTCTTATATGAAATTGCTGTGCATAACCAGGCACTGGACAAAAGTACTTTCAATGTTTGGTTGGTTATTGCTGCTTCTCAGATTGAAATTATCAAAAATCAGTTTTTTATGCCATCTCTAAAACCAGAATAAAAAATGAGATGCCACTTCAATTTTTATATATCACTATAGATTTCAAATTTCCTTGATGCTCTTTTCGATTTTGCCACTTATGTAAGAACCATTTATTCCACGTTATGATTAAATCAGTTTTACCATTGATCTTGAATCAACATATGTTTTAATTTTCATGTTAAAATCTCTTATAATCTTCATATTAATATTTATGATCTAGGAACTATAATTCTATTGCAGTAATTAAGAGGGAAAAGAATAATAAAGAAAATGAATATTTGAGTCATTTATGTAAAGGATACCTGCAGATGATCGGAGGGATAAATTCTTGATGAAACTTTCTTTCATTAGACTGATAGGACTTTCCATTTGTTTCTTTAATGAGTCCACATTGACTAGCTGAGCCATTTCATTCTCATTTATAACTACTTTACCAACGCCTAGAAATAACAGGATTTAAAAAATCAGAACTCTTCATATATAGGATTATTTTGGTACCCTTTTCTTTTTTTCTGTCTTTTCCTTTAGCATAATTCCTAATTACGATAGAAACTGTATTTCTGTTAAAATTTGGTAAGATATATGATGGAGAACAATTTGTTTGTATTTGTAGACAATTCCGTGAGGCAGTGATAGAATGGAATTCATGGATATTTATTTCATTCCTTATGTTCCTGAATTGTCGAATAACTCTGAAAATTGACGAAGAATTCATTGTTTCAGCTTATGAGCAGTCTTGGGGTTACATTTATTTAGTAAAAAGCAAGGTTAGGTGACCTTCCAAGAGTTCCAAGTAAAACGTCAGAAAACTGACCAATCATATGAAAGCCGCGAATTCTATCTGTTTGAAACATAGAGTAATAAACATTAATTAATTTTGACATTTAAAACATAAATGATTTCAAAAAACCAATATAGTCTATGTTCAAGAACTCAAATACTTTCCTTCATGAAAATGTATTCAAAACATTAGTTTATTTATTTTGAAAACGTTTGAGTATCAAAATTGAGGAAAGGGACAAAATTCATTCGAAATACTTTTATTTCATGTACCACCAGTCATATCCTTCAGAATTATGCGTAATTAAAATTAAACCTAAACTACCCATGGATTCTACGATTCTGACACTAGTTTGTAGATTTCGAAAATTTATAACAATGATACAAACGTCGTTTTTTAATATCTTTTGTTATTTCCAAGATATTGAGAAGAAACTCGGCAGTTATCATGTGGCCAAACATAGAATCGAATTTGATGACGGATTCTTCATGAGTGAATTGAATCTTTTTGTTTGTGACCATCCCCAGCTCAAAAATACAGATATTGTGACCAAATAATAGAGCAATCGGTTCGGAGAATGAGCGCTCTAAAAAAGGACTATAATATAAATGATTTTTGTAGATTAGCTAATACGCACTGAAGGAGTACCTTGTAGGTTAGTTTTATTTGTGGTTTAGAATACTATAGAGCCATAATGGTACACATTATTACAATATTTTGTGATTACCTCTCCCAACAAGACAGTTGACGAAATATTATGATCTACAAAGCCTCCAGACAAAATTTTCGTTAATGATCAAACAGCTTACAAAATTATATTATTCATGTCTTTATTTTGGAAATAATGTGTTCTCGTTCGTTCAAATGGATTCCTTTCTTCGAAATTTGTGCGATCGTCTTTGACTGCTCACTGCATTGCCCATACTTTGATTATAAGCCGAATTTACATACAAACTCTTTCCAGACTCATCATCTGAAGACCTGCCGATAATGGTCGTCAGTTCCTTCTCGTGCTTATCCACAAGCTCATTCCTTTTCTCATCCATTATTTTCTTGCAGATCTGGCTGGTCCTTATACCAGCACATACAACTTTGGAGTCGAGGTCTGCCAGTTCAGAAGATAAAGTCCTAGAGTGTTCCCTCTGAGGCACTATATCACTGTCATAGTTGGTCCCTGCATTTTTGAAGTACTTCTCTTGGCAGTGACAGCAGCAACTTTCCTTCTTGAAGGCATCATCGCAGTCGTTTTTCCCTAGGGTAGACCACCGGCATTTAGAGTGACGAGGCGGGCAGTTGTCATCCGAGGAGTCATCATTGCATTTTCGGCAATCGAATCGAATCGAGCACTTTTGCTGCTTGCAGTCTAGACAGGTTGTGGAGTCCTTACAGCAAGGATGACAACTGGGTTCATAGTCTTCGCAGCTTTTCCTGCACTTCTTCGGAGGCTCTTGGCACTTTAAAGGAGTTTCTTTCATACAGCAAGGTTCCTCCCAACATTCATCACACGGATCCAAGTTGCATTTAGGCCGATGGATGCTGCAACACTTATCGTTTCCCTTGATGCAATCAAAAAGATGAGATGGAGGATTGTTCAGCCATTCTAATAGCTCCTTCGTCTTCTTCATGATCCCTTGAGGGGTGTCTACGATATCCACTTGCCATCCTTTGGGCTCGGTGTTCTCGCATCCTGGTACCTCTGCAACCCAGGCCACACCAAATCTGCCAACTGTTTGGTCGCAAGGACACCTAGAATAAGGACAGTCTTCAGGTAGTTGTTTTACACTCCCGCATTTGCTGTGTTCTGACCACTTTTTGCGCAACTTGCAGAAGCGGTTTTTCCAGTGGTACGAGCAATCGTGGGAGTTGCAATCTGGATAGTTCGAACAGCAGATCTTGCAACGGTTAGAATGGGACATTTCAGTTGCCGAAGAAGAGTTTCACTGTGAATTTCAATGCGTTGTGAAAGTCAGAATTGACAGTTGTTTGGTTTGATTGGTGGTTATTCTTCTTTTTCGTCTTGTGGATTTTTTGGCCCTCACGGATTCCTTGGAACCATTTGAAGACCTTTTGAAATGTTGAACATATCATAGAAGTGTTGAATAATAGTTATTTATAATACAAGTGCAGAAGGCATTGATATTCTTCCACGAGTTCAAAATTCAAAAACGAGCCACGAAGTGGCGAGTTTTGGAATGAACGAGTGGTAGAATGAGCCTTCTGTACGAGTATTATACATTATTTTCTCTAATTCATTGCATTTTCATTGAAATTAATGAAATATTCCCATAAATATAATTTAGTGATTTTTGCATTGAAAAATGTTGGTTGGCAGAACTGATTTCTTTAAGGCAAATTGATGAATTGACAGATAAAGCCGTGGCGGAAAGTTCGGAGTACCAACACAGAGTAATAAAATATAACCATGAAAACTGTGCGTTTCTGATATATTCTCGCACGATTTTGTTCTACAAGATGTGGAAGAATGAACGGAATAACCACAGAATTAGAGAAAATAAATTGTAACATCGTTCTTCGAACAGAGCGCTGTATCATTTCGTTACAAAGTCGAATTTTGGGCCATGAATGGTTTCAAACGATAAAGTTTGACTCACTAGTGACGAATCTCTGGTCAGGACAGTCGCCAGACATTTTGGCGCCCCAACAAAATTTCGCTGCTCTGATTTGCCTAATTTAGCTGAATTTCCTTTGAAGGGGCCTCTGTCATTCCTCTCAGTTAGAGATTAAAGGGTTGGCTTGATATTCCATATTTTTTTATTAATAAAGCACTTATTTGGAGGTTATTCATACACAACTATTACAGCAGATTTATATTTAATATATTCATTAATAGTTGAATTCTGCTTTCAAAAAAGTTTATTAATAGAGAATTAAATATTTGATTACAAGGTATTTGATAATATTTAATATATTTCGGTTATAAATAATTTATATGAATATACGTTATCTCCACAAATTCATTATCAACAAATTTTCAACTGGTAGTTAACGAACATTTTCTTTTTATATATAAACTCTTAGAAGAATTCAATAATTTATTCACTCAGAATATAGGATTTATTGATAATTAACAAACTAACATAATTCTAGCGATCCAATCTATGGACAAGTTTAAGGACACCCCCCAAAGAGAAGCGCATCTCCTTGAAGGATCTGTCCTTGAACTTTTCCTTTGATTTGAATTTCCTTTTTAAACATATAAAATCTGTGTTACTATGGGCTTATTGAACGCCGCTTAGCACATCTTTACTGAATTTTGGGTTTAGATCGTTTGTACCTGCTGAGTTATTATAGTGATGTTGGCAGAACAGTGGTTAGAGGGAACAGTTGCGTTCAAGATGACTAGGGTTCAAACCTGGATACCCTCAATATCAACTCTAAAAAATTACCTAGTTAGGCAAACGGTTCTTCTCAGACCCTAACAATCGGATAATAGAAAAAACCAAAATAATTATCTAAGAAATACGTTAACCAATACTGAATTGAAATATTATCTTTAATACATATAAATAAGGTTTATTAATTATTACTCAATGATATATTAACCTCAATTATATTTATTTCCTTCAAATGGATATTTCTTCAGCATTATTAATATAAGTTATGCGTAAATAAATGAAGTGTAATAATAAATGATGATTATTGGTGGGATTTCAAATAAATTATTCATTTCCATGAAACTAATATTTGTTTGTCCATATATCCAATAAATGATTATTAACTATAATGCATTTTCGTTTATATTAAATAAACACTTCTCTCAGTAGTCAGTGAAGCTACAAAAATTACCGGTGATAACATTGTTACAATATCTCTATCCATCGAGAAGTTCTGAAGCCAATATAGCAAGGAGATAGATACAGATTTCAACCCCTTGAAGAGGTGGAGGGTTGAAAAAATGTTGTTTATGAGTGTATTATCAAGGTTATCATTTCTGCCAAATTTCGTCCCGATACCATTATCAGTTCATGAAAAAAAAAATAAAATAAAAACTATCGAATTGTTCTATCTTTTTGATAGGGTTTATCTTATCAGGGGATGAGAATTCGAAAAAACACATCTGTATATGAATCAACCTGTAAATAACTGAACCCAACCCGTACAAATTTCTGACCCACATCTCTGATTTTCCAGAATCCCATTCGTCAGATTCTGAACAAAGTTTAAACATTCGTTGAAAAAAAAATGCACATTGACGTGTACGCTTCACAATGGATTGAAATCGATATCGTGAAGTGTCACGTATAAAAGCTGATTAGCGTCGGCAATAGGGGCGTCACCGAGACGCGCCGTCGTCTTGCGCCACCCCCTCCCCTTAAGGGTTCAAAATAGATGCGGTACTATCCTTATCATCTCGAGCCTAAAGGACATGTCTAATGAGCGCCCTCTCGGAGCTGGATGTGCTCCCTTTTTCGACTGTCTCTGCGATTTAAATCAGAAAGTGAAAATGCAAACAGGGTGTCTCTATAAACTGCCTTGATGAGATTGGAAGGGAAGCAGGGAAACATTCGGACATACTAGGTTTTTTCTTGAAGTAGTAGTTTTACAGCATATTTAGAGTTTTCCAGTAAGAATGTCACAATTTAAAATGGTTATAATGGCAACACTGTGTATTCCTGAAACACGTCGATTTTTTATTTTATTATACCGTATTTTAAAATAATAATCTAATATACAGGGTGAATTTCTTTCGAGTAATGACGTCACCGTCATTTTTTTTAAATGGAACACCCACATTTTGTCTCAATTTTCGGATTACTCTAGCTGGGCTGATTCCAAAAATGTATCACATGTTGATTCCAATTGGTATGCTTTTTTTAAATTGATAAGAAATAATTTCTTTCATATTCTGTCTGCTAGACCACAAGTATCAAACATGTTTGGAATAAAATTGGCTCTTAGTGGTATTATAGATATGTTTTTATTTTTAATTATGAACCATACGACAGATGAAAGATATCTAGTTAACGAACATTTGTATTTATGAATAATCTTTTACAAGAATTCAATAATTTATTCACTCAGAATATAGGATTTATTAATAATTAACAAACTAACATAATTCTAGCGATCCATAATCTGTGGAAAAGTTTAAGGACACATCCCTCAAAGAGAAGCGCATCTCCTTGAAGGATCTGTCCTTGGAACTCTTCCTTTGATTTGAATTTCCTTTTTAAACATAAAATCTGTGTTACTTTGGGCCTATTGAACGCTGTTTTGCACATCTGTACTGAATTTTGGGTTTAGATCGTTTGTACCTCCTTAGTTATTATTGATGTTGGCGGAACAGTGGTTAGAGGGAACAGATGCGATCATGATGACTAGGGTTCAAACCCGGATACCCTCAAAATGAAGTATTAAAAATTACCTAGTTTGGCAAACGGTTGATCTCAGACCCTAACAATTGGATAATAGAAACAACCAAAATAATAATCTAAGAAATACGTTAACCATTATTGAATTGAAATATTATTTGTATTCAGCATGGATACATATTAATAAGGTTTATTAATTATTACTCAATGATATATTAACCTCAACTATTATTTCCTTGAAATGGATATTTCTTCAGCATTATTAATATAAGTTATGCTTAAATAGATGAAGTGTAATAAAAATGATGATTATTGGTGGGATTGCAAATAAATTATTTATTTCCATGAAACTAATATTTTTTTGTCCATATATCCAATAAGTAAATGATTTATTAACTAAAATGCAATTTCGATAATATCAAATAAACACTTCTCTCAGTGAACTTCGTCTATTCTAATGGTCAAGGTAGAAAAAATTGACGAAAAAGGTATGGTATAAGGTATGCGAAATCTTTTAAAAATCTCAAGAAGTCAACTATCTCGTAAACTGTTGATTTTTGGTTATCAAATAAATAAACATGGCTCTATAACGATATCAAATGTCGTTCGTAATTTGGAAACACCCTGTATAGAGCACAATCAAATTTGATGATAGATTTTAACAGTTGAGACTGCAATCGTTTACAATTGCAGCCTAGTAAAAGGTACAAAATGACTTCTGGCCTGAAAAATGGGATAATTTTTGCCAGTTTTTAACACTAAGGAAATTCTCGAATTGTCGAACTCTCGTATCATTGAAACATCGAACATACTTCCAAGCATTCATTTCATCAGGTACTTATTATAAAATGTATTACCAACTCGGTGGATCTGTGATCAGAAATGTTATAATCAATAGTTTTTGAAGAATATTCTTTGAAAGATGTGAAGAAGTTATCCAATCATGCCTTTTTCCCATTGTAATGAGTTCTAGTGTATTCCTTGATTGCAAGTTCAGTATCGAACGATTCCTTTCTACCCTTTATTCCAATGAAACACTTCTGGAAAAGAATTCTATTCGAGACGACTGAAGAGAATGAACAAAAGATATCTTTTTCCGATAATATCCATATAAGTATTGTATGCTCTTCCTCGAATAAGTATTTTTCGTAGAAATAGACGTTTCAAGGAAAATCAGTGTATTTCGCCATATGGAGTTGAAATTTGTAGATTATATTATAAAAATGGATAAAGAAAAGATTTTAGATTATTGGGGTAAAAAAAACTCGCTAATGAAGAATCTATCGATCTCATCGAATCCCAAATTAAAACAGCACTACAATGCAGAAAGTTCGATTCCTCTGGCAATAATATATTCGGTAATGCAAATCTGGCATTTTTTTACCCCAACGTAGCTACCCCCGATTTTTTCACCCTCATGTCAACGCACAGCGGACCTGACGAACAGTGTGCGATATTTACCTCTAATTCGCGGCAAAAAATCGCATCGACATTGCCGAGCTGGCCGACTGCAATCTTCCCTAAATTGAAGAAATCTATAATGGTGTATATGTGTATACAGGATATGGTTGTTTGTGAAAAAGAAAAGAAGTTTCGATCGCTTCATTCTCCATCTGACGAGGCAGACCTCAGGGATGCTGAGCGAGTTTGTGGGGTAGGTTTCGTATGAGAGATCCACGAAAATTAAAGCGGTTTGAATATTGCGATATATTCTTTTTTTTTTCACAGAAGTGAACATATTAGGAATGAAATTGGACTCTTTATTTTGTCAGCACGTTTTCTTACAGTTTTGTACGATATATCATCAGGCTTCAAAAGTCTCATTACTGATCTTGGTAGAATATTCATCAAATACATAAATGCACTGAGAGAAGTGTTTATTTGATATTATCGAAAATGCATTATAGTTAATAAATCATTTATTGGATATATGGACAAACAAATATTAGTTTCAAGGAAATAAATAATTTATTTGAAATCCCACCAATAATCATCAATCAGGAGACTGTTGATTAATATCTTATCAAGTTACATTATATGTCAAAGTGACAGAAATAATTCAAACTGAATTATGAATTGAAGAGAATTTGAATGTTGAATATTGATTGAATAATTAACTTATAGAATGTTGTTTCTTCAATTTCAGATATGTTTTATAATTAATTAAATTGTGTTATTACATTGTATTTTCCATGATAAAAAAAATAAACTTGAATTTCAGAGAAACACCTCAATTGGTTATTCAGTAACAGTGTTTTTTTGGGATATAACATTATATAAATATAGTTGAGGTTAATTGGTTAATATATCATTGAGTAATAATTAATAAACCTCATTTATATGTAATATGTATCCATGCTGAATAAAAATAATAATTTCAATTGAGCAATGGTTAACGTATTTCTTAGATAACTATTTTGGTTGTTTCTATTATCCGATTGTAAGGGTCTGAGAAGAACCGTTTGCCTAACTAGGTAATTTTTTAGAGTTCACATTGATAGTATCCGGTTTTGAACCCTAGTCATCTTGCTCGCCTCTGTTCCTCTAACCACTGTTCTGCCCACATCACTAATAACTAAGCAGGTACAAACGATCTAAACCCAAAATTCAGTACAGATGTGCTAAGCGGCGTTCAATAACCCCATAGTAACACAGATTTCATGTTTAAAAAGGAAATTCAAATCAAAGGAAAAGTTACAAGGACAGATCCTTCAAGGAGATGCGCTTCTCTTTGAGGGATGTGTCCTCAAACTTTTCCACAGATTATGGATCGCTAGAATTATGTTAGTTTGTTAATTATCAATAAATCCTATATTCTGAGTGAATAAATTATTGAATTATTGTAAGAGTTTATTCATAAATAGCACATGTTCGTTAACTACCAGTTGAAAATTTGTTGACACTGAATTCATGTTATTTGTGGAGATAACGTAAGTTCATATAAATTATTTATCACCGAAATATGTTGAATATTATCAAATACCTTGTAAACAAATATTTTATTCTCTATCAATAAACTTTTTTGAATGGATAATTTAACTATTAATGACTATATCAAATATAAATCTGCTGTAATAGTTGTGAATAAATAACCTCCAAATAAGTGCTTTATTAATAAAAAAATATGGATTTCTCTCAGTGTAGACGTAGTGAGTATCTAAAAAGGGATTCAAATGATACAGTGGTGCCCTCTGGATGTTGTCCTTCTTTTAAGAACGCTACCTCCTAAATTTCAAAGTCCCGCAACACAAATAGCCTACAATCAAATTCGAATCGAACAAAATTGATTCAGAAAATTCGATTAGTGTTGAAACTGCTAGAGGAAGCTCGAAGATTGCGAGGATAAGAAAGCAAAATGGACGTCTAGGGTGATGTGAAGTGTACCGGACGCAGGGCTAGTCGAGTGGACACGCTAAAACAGATTGCCTAATCAATTCCTTGTGTCCGATCCGACTCAATCAATCCAAATCAAACTTTCTGTTCTTTTTTTTTACTTCGGAGGCTCAGATTGCTGGTCTTTCTCGAGGATATAAAACGCATGATGCGGTAATCATTAGTCAATCAGTGGCGGAGTCAAACTTTTTTTATTTTGTTGGTGAATTGAAAATGCAGAATTTTTCCATAAGTTACCCTGAAAGCAAGAGTTTCACTGGCCAATCTTCGTTTTTGAAATATACTCTGTGTCCGTAAAGTATGGAACAAATTCATTTTTAGCTAAACAGAGCATTTTAAGAAATAATCCTGAAACACTTCGATTTTTGATTTTAATTCACCGTATTTTAAAATAATAATCTGATATACAGGGTGAATTACTTTCGAGTAATGAAGTCACCGTCATTTTTTTTAAATGGAATACCCCCATTTTGTTTCAATTTTCCGATTACTCTAGCTGAGCTGATTCCAAAAATGTATCACATGTTGATTCCAATTGGTACAGGGTGGACAATAATACAAAAGTTTTGTGTGTGCTCATAAAGTAAAACGTAACATTCTTTATTAGTTAAATTAACGATATTATCAAAAATACTTATTGTCTAGCGGCAATTGGTTTGAATGTAACACCCTGTAGTTTGTTACACTTTCAGATTAATAAAAATGATGATATCAAAATTCCAAACATGTTTGATACTTGTGGTCTAGCAGACAGAATATGAAAGAAATTATTTCTTATCAATTTAAAAAAAGCATACCAATTGGAATCAACATGTGACACATTTTTAGAATCAGCCCATCTAGAGTAATCCGAAAATTGAGACAAAATGAGGGTGTTCCATAAAAAAAAATGACGGTGACATCATTACTCGAAAGTAATTCACCCTGTATATTAGACTATTATTTAAAGATACGGTAAATTAAAATAAAAAATCGATGTGTTTCAGGATTATTTCTTGAAATGGTCTGTTTAGCTAAAAATGAATTTGTTCCATACTTCATGGACAAATGTTCAACTAGTTGAATGTTTTAATTGATCAAATTTTATTCAAATTAATCTAGAAGACATAAAAAATTTGAGTTTCATTTGTTGTTACCATAGAGTAATAAACATAGATAGAGGGAGTATAGGCAATTTTTATATGTCCCCAACATGATTAGATTACGTTGTCGATTTTGTGATATATTTTCAAAACCACAATTTTACTATATCGTTATGAATGTATGTTATATTGAATGAAATATATTTATTTGAGTGATTCCCGATTAAATATGCAAATTTGAAATCCGATATTTTTCCTAATTCCTTCCTCTGAGGAAGGCATATATGGACGACGCTTATTTCGAAGAAGATGGCGTTACGTGCCATACAAGCAACGAAACAATTGTTCAAGAGAAATTTTCCAGCCATTTGTATTTCTCGAAGAGGTAAACGCCAGGATCTTGTGATTTAACACATTTAGACATTTTTTCTTGGGGACCACGTGAAAGATAAGCTATATATGCCAAATGCTCTATAATCGATTAAAGACCTTGAAGATGGAATTTGTGAAGTTTTTGAGGACATATAGCCGCAAATAAACACCTATTGATTTTTCTTTTGGAATAAACTCGTTTTTTTTAATATCAATATGAAACCTTTCATTGGCAAACCTTTTATTATCGAAAAGGGAAAAGTCGAACTTTCCAAGCATGCACTTCTATCATGAGGTAAATTTATTCTCGTTTCTCCAAAAAAATGTTAAAAAGAGATAGGTATTATGTGAAGAAATTAGGTACAAATTTGAACAGGCAGAAAAGCATTTGCATATTTTTGTTTACGTGTATTGTATTTCATTTCTTTTCAGGCAAGTCGTTTCAAGAATTTCAAGAACAAAATAGGATACCTATATGATCAAATCCGCAAAATCTCCCCATTTCACGTCAATGCTTCACCCCAATTTTTTGCTATAATCAGAAATGTCATTCGATAGAGCACTTTTTGCCTTCCCGAGATGTTTCGTAATAAACGAAAATCCTCATTTCTTTCATTGCGTCCCCCTCATTTTCTTAAAAAAGTATAACCGTAACAGCCCTCTGCCATAGAGGGAAAACCTATTTTGCAGGGATAGCGTAGCGCAGTTTACGACAGAATAACTGAGAATTAGTAGAAATGTAGGAAAGGCAGGACATGGACGGCGAACACACTCATTTAATAAGGTCATAACTCAAAATCCCTCATTACATTATCTGGGGGTCTAAAACACATCATGTTCTTTTATATTGCTAAAAAGACTAACATCGCCGGGGGTGCTTTATCCTCTCACCCTCCAAGTGTTCTCTGAGCACACTGTCCGTTCAGGGACGTAACGCGGGATTTATTTTGGTTTTGCGCGAAACCAACGAAAACACGCACCTAAAAAAAGGTTCTTCATTCATATTACACAGAAAATTGCACAGAAAATAGTTCTGAACATCTACGAACGAAAAATTAATGTCAAAGCGAAAGACCATCAATATCGTACAAGAACTGCCGAAAAAAACTTTGAACGCCCAAGATCAGTAAAGAGGATAGGCCAAAGATGTAGCACCTACATAGCCCCGAGACTTTTTTCCCTAGAACCACAAGAAAAAAAAATGTGAAGAACAAAATATCATTTAAAAGAAAATTGAAAAAATGGATAATAGACTTTGATAAAACAAAATTACATAAAATAATAAATCAGAACTATTAATGTACACACGAATATGACAAAGAGAAATACAGAATGTGACACACAAAAATCACGATTTCGACAGATATACTACAGGATTTTCGACAAATATAATACAGGATTTCGACCATTATCTGTGATGAAGCACACGTTTGTTCCACTTAATTAGAAGATAATATATTTTGCGGTGTATAAAGAGTAAAATTTTATGTTCATTACTGTGCACAGTTTATATTTTTATAAAACTCTACAGTGTTATAGAGTTTATTGAATGTATTTTCATGAATAAACTCTCTTATTATTATTATTATATTTATGTTTTTCATAGATATGCTTTTATTAACACACTTTGTCTTTTTTGTGCCTATTTTCATATTCCTTTCTCGTTTTTCTTCTGGCTGGCATTTGACCCTATGCCTTTGTCAGGCCTAATTTCAAAGTTGCGAATCTTGGAAAATTCAACCAAGTTCAGGTAATTTTTGGGTTTTTATTCATACAGTTAATATAACAATTTCTGTATCCATTATATCGATAAGCAACATAACATAAATTGAAATTACAAAAGTACTTGATATTCCCTTGTTTCATGAAAAAAAAAAGATTGGATTCTATTTAATGCGTACCTTAGGTCTCAAAGTAGCACTAAAGTATGCACGTTTCGATTCGATATCAAGCCCTTTTGCATGCCTGTTTGTATTGCACAACAGAATCTGCACTCGTCTTTTTCTGCTAGACCCATTCTCATGAGGTGTTTCCTAAGGCGACAATGCCCTGTTAAGAATCCAGTGAGGAGGTGTAGTAAAGGGTGTTTTTTTTAAAGCTATAGAACTTTAAATTGCAATAAAACAACGATGGATTATTCGATTGACATGAATTTTATTTATCCGCAAGGTAATCTTGTGGCATTACATTTTAAATATGATTTCTGGTATATGACCGCAACGGCTATCTCGTATGTAGTCAAATTTGGACGTCTAATTTTCGATGTCTTTTTCCAATATTTGTGGCCGTATATCGGCAATAACACGGCGAATGTTGTCTTCCAAATGGTCAAGGGTTTGTGGCTCATCCGCATAGTCCAATGACTTTGCATAGCCCCACAGAAAGTAGTCTAGCGGTGTTAAATCACAAGATCTTGGAGGCCAATTCACAGGTCCAAAACGTGAAATTAGGCGGTCA